>NC_142477.1:21808056-22111087 GCF_049115385.1 Moschus berezovskii | reverse complement strand
AAACTCCAATGGCAGGACATTCAAACAGTTCAATGAACAACAAATAAATTTACTATGGAATAGAATGAAGTACTTACAATTAACTTTTAATAGAAACACATGGAAATATTTTGGCTTAACATGTTAAAAAGCAAAATATAATGTCCAGTTCTGTCCTATTCATCTATTCAATAAATATTTATTGAAATTCATTTCATAAGGATTAAATCAGTCCTTGAAATATATATTAAGGTAATTTTACAAATAATTCAAACTTGAAATAACTATCTCTGAAATTTTAAATTAGCTTCACATTGATCTAAATTTATAGCAAGTGTAGTTATTTTTTGATTGTTATGTATGGACCTAAAATGATGATGGTATGTTAATTCAAGTGATATATAACCTGATCATTGATAAAAACTACTTATATATATATACATCTCATAAAGTATGATATCTGCACCATAGATATACTATGTATATATTTATACATGGAACATTTTCCCAATGTTACATGAAATATTTTGCAACCTTACTAGATAGGATAAGCTGCTGCTGCTGCTGCTGCTCAGTCACTTCAGTCGTGTCCGACTCTGTGTGACCCCATAGACGGAAGCCCACCAGGCTCTCCCGTCCCTGGGATTCTCCAGGCAAGAACACTGGAGTGGGTTGCCATTTCCTTCTCCAATGTGTGAAAGTGAAAAGTGAAAGTGAAGGCGCTCAGTCGTGTCCGACTAGTAGCGACCCCATGGACTGCAGCCCACCAGGCTCCTCCGTCCATGGGATTTTCCAGGCAAGAGCACTGGAGTGGCTTGCCATTGCCTTCTCCGAGATAGGATAAGCTAGAGGCTCTTAAAATTCAGTGTTTTGTTTTCTTTTTTTTGAGTGTGTGGTGGTTTTTGTTGTTGTTAATTTACCCTCCAGTGTAAAAACATGCTACACTAGGCTTCATCAAGTAGGAAAAAGGAAAAAATACCAATTAGTATCAAACTTCAGTGTTTTAGTAAGAATTACATAAGACGTGTTCTTTTAAATTAAGATTTCAAATCTCCATTCACAGAGCATTAGATTTAGTAGGACTGACTCAGAGCCTAGGGATCTGCATTTTGACAACCAGTCCATGTATTTTTCATGAATGAATTAAATTAACATCACTTTAAAAATCTACTGGATAGGTGTCCTTATTCTGATTTCACAGTCCTCAATCAAGATTCACCTAATAAGTAAAACCTCAATATTTCTGCTCAAAAAGCACTTAAGCAACTATAGTGTAGTTGCTTAATTATATTATATCCAAATATATTCAACTATAATATCCAAACACATAGTTATTCTTTTCATATTTTGTTAAAATGAACTATATAAAAAATTTAAAAATATTTTAAATAGGCATTATAGGTCAGATTTATAGACTCTACTTGGAAAAGGACACTAATGATGTAAGTTCTAAGACATAAAGAGTACATATGTTTTGTAATAATTTGTGATAGAGCCAGGGCTTTCCAGGTGGATCTAGTGGTAAAGAACCTACATGCCAATGCAGGAGACAAAAGAGACGTGGATTCCATCCCTGGGTTGGGAAGACTCCCTGGAGAAAGGAATGCCAATCCACTCCAGCATTTTTGCCTGGAGAATCCTACAGACAGAGAAGCCTGGTGGGCTACAGTCCAGAGTCACAGAATCAGACACAATGGAAGTGGCTTAGCAAGCAAACATAACAGAGCCAGGATACTACTTCAGCAGTTCATAGCTTGAACACTCTGAAAATAGAAATAAAGAATGATACACTCTTTTATGGGGCTTTAGTTCATTTGGATATACCTGGAGACAAGTGAATCACTTTGCCAAATTGCCTCTCTTGGCAGAAGCATTTCTTTTGCCCAAGCCTCTGCCTCTCTGCAGAAATTTCTTTCACTTTGTAAAATGGTATATGGCTCCAGTCTCTAATGACTCTCTAGATTTCTGACACATGTTGTGGCCTGAATGCATTTCTAGAGATATATTCCAAAATCACATAACTTGACCCTACATGCTTTAAAAATTACTACCATGATAAATTCCCTAGAGCCACAATTTATCTGGACAAAAGAATAAATATATGACAGATAAACTCATATTCTGTGAGAATAAGAAGCAAGAAAATGTTCCATAAACTAGCCCTTTTGTCTTTCTGACTCTAGTTTAGAATGAACAAACACGCTTATACTTCAAGGATATGAACTTATGGTGGCCACAAGTTTCCTTTCCTGAGTT
This sequence comes from Moschus berezovskii, assembly GCF_049115385.1. Classification (NCBI taxonomy): domain Eukaryota; kingdom Metazoa; phylum Chordata; class Mammalia; order Artiodactyla; family Moschidae; genus Moschus; species Moschus berezovskii. Next base: position 22,108,852 of record NC_142477.1, on the reverse strand, counting down.
TCTAGCTTCTACTAAAGATCTGAGAACTCAAAGCTAATAGATCCTGCCCACAGTTAATCTACTATATGTTAATTTCTGTTGGAGTGCACATAATAAAAATTCCTTCTTTATTGAAACACAATTAAAACCAGAGATTATAATTTTTAAAATGCCTTAGAAGATGAAAGGTCCCTGAATAATATGTTTGATTTAATCTTCTGATCTGTGCTGGAGAAGACTCTTGAGAGTCCCTTGGACTGCAAGGAGATCCAACCAGTCCATTCAGAGGGAGATCGATCCTGGGTGTTCATTGGAAGGACTGATGCTAAAGCTGAAATTCCAATACTTTGGCCACCTCATGCAACGAGTTGACTCACTGGAAAAGACTCTGATGCTGGGAAGGATTGGGGGTGCGAGGAGAAGGGGACGACAGAGAATAAGATGGATGGATGGCATCACCGAATTGATGGACATGAGTTTGGGTGAACTCCGGGAGTTGGTGATGGACAGGGAGGCCTGGCGTGCTGTGATTCATGGGGTCGCAAAGAGTCGGTCATGACTGAGCGACTGAACTGAACATATTAATAAAAATATAATATAATTTATTTAGCTTTATAAATATAATACTTATCTTTTGTTGTTGTTTAGTCCCTAAGTTGTGTCAGACTCTTTCGTGACCCCATGGAGTGTAGCCTGCCAGGCTCCTCTGTCTGTGGGATTTCCCAGGGAAGAATACTGGAGTGCATTGCCATTTCCTTCTCCAGGAAATCTTCCCAACCCAGAGATCCAACTCCTGTCTCCTACTTGGCAAGTGAATTCTTTACCACTGAGCCACCAGATAAGCCACCAGGGAAGATAATATATACATACTTATCTATGTATACATTAAAACACAAATAGGTTAAATAAAAATGTAATAATTGGGCTCCTTGGCTACATTTGTTAAATCCATTTTTTTAAATTAAAATCCAAATTTTGGAGGTGATTATTTCAAAAATTAAAGAGATTTAGATGTACAAAGTCAAATGTTTTTACTAGCTTCAAGAATCTAAAACAATTTCTGCTAGGCATTACTACTGTATTTTTGTGCTTCATAGATATATTATCTCTGGAAGAAGTAATTTCAGAAGTGACACTGGAGTGTTATAACTTTTAAAGTTTTTTCTTGTGTATTGTTTTAGAGAAAAGTATGTAAGAATCAGTGTATCCATCAAGTATAAATTTTGTCTTCCTATGAGTGAGTCACTGTGAATAGGCATCCTTCCAGAAATATAACACTTTTCTTAAGTGCGTATAGTTCCTTCCCCAGGGCTTCTCAATCTTCTCCGTTTACAAAGTATGTGGGGGAGGTGTGTGTGTGTATTCAGTCACATCTGACTTTTTGCAGCTCCATGTATTGTAGTCCCCTCCAGCTCCTCTGTCCATGGAATTTTCCAGGCAAGAGTACTAGTGCAAGTTACCATTTCCTACTCTAGGGGATCTTTCCGACCTGGGGATCGAACCCACGTCTCTTGTGTCTCCTGAATTGGCATGTGGGTTCTTCTCAGGTGTCACCTGAGAAGCCCTTAGAAAGCAGCACCATGAATACCATTCAGCCTGAAAGTATAACTCAGTGTATATAGTAGAGAACGTGCTGACTTGGGTTCGAATCCCATGTCTCCCACTTATGAATTCTAATCTTGAGTGTATGATATTTGTTCTTCTCATCAGTTAACCAGACATAATTATGTTGCCCAAATTAGTTGTTTAAAGTAAATATATGTATACTGATGACTGATTCACGTTGAGAAATTTTATTGTTGAGAAAACAACAAAATTCTGTAAAGCAATTATCCTTCAATTAAAAAATAAAATTTTTTTTAAAAAGCATTTAGGGAAACAAATTGACCTACTGATGCTGGAGACATAAAAAAAAATAAATATGAAAATGTATAAAGATGCACATCAATATTTAAGCAATTCCTTTGTCATCAGATATGTTTCTCTACTATCTATCTATATCTGGATCTGTGTAGATGCTTTGAAGATGGACATTCCAAAAGTACTTTTTTATACATGTGCTTACAGCATGTGAACTGAGGTCAAAGAGCTCAGTTTCTTCTCCCTGGCTCCATCTGCTTTTGAAAAATGATTTATGTCTTTGTACCATGAACTGAGGGAGGGTCTAACTCTCCTGAGGAGGCAACAGAGAGCCACACCATTTTCCCACCTGCTTGGCAACCAGACCTCAGGAGAGCATGATGAACACTGCTCCATTGCCAGGACCAGGCTTGCAGGCTTCTGGAAGCAGAGGAGACTTGCGCAGGATAGAAAATCACAAGCCTTTTCTTTCCATTTTTCTTTTGGGAGACTATCCAAGTTAGAGCACTTAAAAGAAAGTTTCTGTTCAACATCAGCAATATGATATACACTTAAGCTAAGATCAGCTAAAAGCAAGGCAGAGCAAGCACTTCATTTTTCTTCATAGCGATAATAGTTTATAAATTGTTTTATGCTTCTGAACTAGGGGGAAAACAGGAATATTTTTGCCAACTTCTCTTATAGTACATAAAATGCAGTAAGCAGTGTCCTCCATGATTGCTGACTTTTTTTGACACGTAGAGAGAAAACAATACTAATAGACCCTGTTGCTTTATTATCTGCAAATATATATAATATATGGCACATATACACACATATACATAGGCATATATAGTCAAACTTATTTCAAACAGATACACAGAACTATGTACTTTAAAATGTACATCAAAACAATTTCCATGAAGTTATATATGTCCCATCCTTTTTAGTTCCATCAAGTAATACATAGAATTTAAAATCACATTATTGACGTGACTATCAAGCTGATAATTTAATTTAAATGGCATCAAGCATCACTGTATTTATTTGGGTTCTATTATGGCACACGTTAGCAATTTAAATCATTTTAAAATGAAGTGTGATAGTACAGCCAATTTCTGGTAGATATAAATAATCTAATAAAAAGACAATAACATGTAAAATTCTAGAGGAGGTAAAGTGAAGTAAAATGGGCCTCAGTGTGATCAACAGAAGCCTGAATGACTTAGAAAAGCATTGTGTTGTTGTTCAGTCATTAAGTCCTTTCTGACTCTGCGACCCCATGGACTGCAGCACATCAGGCTCCTCTGTCCTTCACTATCTCCTGGTGTTTGCTCAAATTCATGTCCATAAGAAACAAGTGCTGACAAAATTGTGTCCCCAGAGAGGTCAGCACGATCATCACAATAGACTGTACAAATGTAACCATATTATCACATTTCAAACACAAAACCACTACTCACTCTACCAGAGGAATTTACTCAATTGTAAATTCAGTATATATTTAATAGAAAATTTTAATAGACAAGGAATCTTTTACAGTAATGCATTTTAACACTAAATTTTCTAGAATATATTTTGATAACTTCCATTTTTTAGCAGATTTGAACTATAATGCTATTGTTTATATCTTAAAATCTTACAAATGGAAGCATAAAACTTATTATTTTGTACTTTGGGTAGGACAACTTATTATTTTCTACTTTGGGTAGCTTTTAAAGTGTCATGAGGAAAGTTGACTATTGTTTTTTCAATGTGAGCTTTATAATACAAAAATCTAGGAATACGAAGAGGGAAAATGTAATTTGCATTGCATTTCTCAATCCTCTTGCTTGAAGCAGAGATATTTGGTATTTTCTGGCTAATGAGTGGTGAGAGAATGTGTTGAGTAAGATGGTCAAGATTTTGACACATTTCTGGCCCACCTTGCCTTCATCCCTTCTTTGTTTTCCCTAAAGACATTAGGAAGCAGTTGTTGAGAGTAACTGTGTCAGGATAATAGTAATCTTGAATCCTGGGACAGAGCTACTCACAAAAGGAACCAGACAAGGAATATTTGCACTGGCCCTTGTGTGAGTGATTTTGTAGGTATATACGCAGTGCTGTGCTACCAAGATATGACCACAGTGGGCCTACCCAGGCTAATAAGGCATTTAAAGGAGTGTGGGAAAAAAGGTGAGGCAGTGACAGATTTTATTTTCTTGGGCTCCAAAATCATTGCAGATACTGACTGCAGTCATGAAATTAAAAGCTCCTTAGAAGGAAAGCTATGACAAACCTAGACAGCATATTAAAAAGCAGAGACATCACTTTGCTGACAAAGGCCCATATCGTCAAAGCTATGGTTTTTCCAGTAGTCATGTATAGAAGTGAGAGCTGGAATGTAAAGAAAGCTGAGCACCAAAAAATTGATGTTTTCCAAGTGTTGCATTGGGGAAGACTCTTGAGAGTCCCTGGGACTGCAAGGAGATCAAACCTGTCAATCCTAAAGGATTGAGAATATACATTGGACGGACTGATGCTGAAGCTAAAGCTCCAATAGTTTGAACACTTAACGTGAAGAGCAGAATCACTGGTAAATCCCTGATGCTGGGAAAGATTGAGGGCAGGAGAAGAAGTGGGAGACAGAGGATGAGATGGCTGGGTGGCATCACTGACTCAGTGGACATGAATCTGAGCAAAGTCTGGGAGATAGTGAAGGACAGGGAAGCCTGGTATGCAGGAGTTAATGGGGTTGCAAAGAGTCAGACATGACTGAGCGATGGAACAGCAAACAGCAGTGTGGTAGCTACCTGAGCTGTGGAATGAGGCTAGAACACAGCCAGCATTCAGCTACTTTTATAATTATTAATGGAAAAAATAAATCAATTTGAACTCACAGTGCAGGAACTAGATGACAAAGATACATTAAAAGTAAGAAGAAGAAGAATGCAAGAACTCAAGAACAGAGAAAGCCTTGTCTGGGAGGAAAAACTAAGGAGAATAGTAAGGAACAGTCCAAGAAGTGCACATGTGTTTCGTGTTACTAAAATGAGAAGATTGTAACCACCCAAGAGACTTGTTGACTGGGACCTTTAAGGAAACCTAAGATAATGATAATTAACACAATTAAAAAGGAATGTTAAGTGGAGATAGCAATATAAAAGTTAAAGTCTAAGGATAATTTTCTGAAAATAAGGGACCATAGAGTCAACTTACTGTTTCCATGAATTTCCTGTTCTAAACCAAAAAGCCCAACAGACAAGTCATGTCTTCTTTCTCATGACAGAGTTCAGAAACGCAAATATGTCAACAGAGGTTTCTTTAATAACATGACAGAGAACAAGCCATTAAATCTACTTTTCACTATTTACTAAGTAATGTTGATCAGCTTGAGTTTCTGTGTTCATTTAATTGGGACTTGCATTATGTTAATACACATTTAATGCCATCTAAAAAATACAGTGATAGTGTATTAACTGTGTTTCTTTATCTTAAATAATTATTTTTATTTGAAAGCCATCTATTTTTCTCTTCTATGTTCACTTAAAATTGAGACATTAAAATATGTCTAACATTAAAGCAACTGAAAACATCTGCATTTCAGCTTTGCTAGTAAGACTATATGAACATAAAATGACAGTGCAACAGCCTTCTAGTGACATCTGCTGAACAACCAAATTCTTCCTTTAGCAATAAACATAAAAGGAGAAGTTATCTCTGTTTATAAAGGAGAAAGAAAAATGAATTTTCCTGAGTTTCCATACAAAATTAAGATGTGAGATTTAAAATTAGACAATTGGATATTTCTTACTTTAATATTAATATAACAGTATGATTAGTTGAACAAGAAACTCGACTGTGTTGATACATTGTAGAATATAAATTATCACCAAAGCATGCTGCCATTTTTCCTTCCTGATGATCTCTTCCAGTTCTGCAAAAGTTTAATTTAAGGGAACATAGTTTTAAGAATTAAAACAAAAGAATTTCTTAGGGCAGGTGCTGAAAATTAGCAATTCATATGAAATGAAATGCAAGTCACTCAGTTGTGTCTGACTCTTTGTGACTCGATGGATAGTCCATGGAATTCTCCAGGCCAGAATACTGGAGTGGGTAGCCTTTCCCTTCTCCAGGGGATCTTCCCAACCCAGGGATCGAACCCAGGTCTCCCGCATTGCAGGCAGATTCTTTACCAGCTGAGCCACAAAACAAACTAAAGAAAGATGAAGAAAAGGATGAGACATAGCAGTCATATTTCTGAGAGCAAGCCAGGTTAGACAACTTCTGATACCAAAAAAAAATTAGAAACTTAAAAACGTTTATAAAGAAATTAAAATAAAACAAATCATTTGAAAAAATTCTGAAATAACTTCAAGATTATTTATAAAAATATATACTAGCTAAATTAATCAGTAACTACCACAGGAGACAGGGACCAAGACCATCCCCATGGAAAAGAAATGCAAAAAAGCAAAATGGCTGCCTAAGGAGGCCTTACAAATAGCTGTGAAAAGGGAAGTAAAAAGTAAAGGAGAAAAGGAAAGTTACAAGCATCTGAATGCAGAGTTCCAAAGAGTAGCAAGGAGAGATAAGAAAGCCTTCCTCAGTGATCAATGCAAAGAAATAGAGGAAAACAACAGAATAGGAAAAACAAGAGATCTCTTCAAGAAAATTAGAGATTCCAAGGGAACATTTCATGCAAAGATGGGCTCAATAAAGGACAGAAATGGTATGGACCTAACAGAAGCCGAAGATATTAAGAAGAGGTTGCAAGAATTCACACAAGAACTGTACAAAAAAGATCTTCACGACCAAGATAATCACGATGGTGTGATCACTCACCTAGAGCCAGACATCTTGGAATGGGAAGTCAAATGGGCCTTAGAAAGCATCACTATGAACAAAGCTAGTGGAGGTGATGGAATTCCAGTTGAGCTATTTCAAATCCTGAAAGATAATGTTGTGAAAGTGCTGCACTCAATATGCCAGCAAATATGGAAAACTCAGCAGTGGCCACAGGACTGGAAAAGGTCAGTCTTCATTTCAGTCCCAAAGAAAGGCAATGCCAAAAAATGCTCAAAGTACCACACAATTGCACTCATCTCACAAGCTAGTAAAGTCATGCTCAAAATTCCCCAAGCCAGGCTTCAGCAATACATCAACCGTGAACTTCCAGATGTTCAAGATGGTTTTAGAAAAGGCAGAGGAACCAGAGCTCAAATTGCCAACATCCGCTGGATCATGGAAAAAGCAAGAGTTCCAGAAAAACATCTATTTCTGCTTCATTGACTATGCCAAAGCCTTTGACTGTGTGAATCACAATAAACTGTGGAAAATTCTGAAAGAGATGGGAATACCAGACCACCTGACCTGCCTCTTGAGAAACCTGTATGCAGGTCAGGAAGCAACAGTTAGAACTGGACATGGAACAACAGACTGGTTCCAAATAGGAAAAGGAGTATGTCAAGGTTGTATATTGTCACCCTGCTTATTTAACTTATATGCAGAGTAAATCATGAGGAACACTGGGCTGGAAGAAGCACAAGCTGGAATCAAGATTGCTGGGAGAAGTGTCAATAACCTCAGATATGCAGATGACACCACCCTTATGGCAGAAAGTGAAGAGGAACTAAAAAGCCTCTTGATGAAAGTGAAAGAGGAGAGTGAAAAGGTCGGCTTAAAGCTCAACATTCAGAAAACGAAGATCATGGCATCTGGTCCCATTACTTCATGGGAGATAGATGGGGAAACAGTGTCAGACTTTATTTTGGGGGGCTCCAAAATCATTGCAGATGTTGATTGCAGCCATGAAATTAAAAGACGCTTACTCCTTGGAAGGAAAGTTATGACCAACCTAGAGAGTATATTAAAAAGCAGAGACATTACTTTGCCAACCAAGGTCCGTCTAGTCAAGGCTATGGTTTTCCCAGTGGTCATGTGTGGATGTGAGAGTCGGACTGTGAAGAAAGCTGATCACTGAAGAACTGATGCTTTTGAACTGTGGTGTTGGAGAAGACTCTTGGGAGTCCCTTGGACTGCAAGGAGATCCAACCAGTCTATTCTAAAGGAAATCAGTCCAGGGTGTTCATTGGAAGGACTGATGCTAAAGCTGAAACTCCAATACTTTGGCCACCTCATGCGAAGAGTTGACTCACTAGAAAAGACTCTGATGCTGGGAGGGATGGGGGGTGGGAGGAGAAGGGGTCGACAGAGAATGAGATGGCTGGATGGCATCACCGACTCAATGGAGGTGAGTTTGAGTGAACTCCGGGAGTTGGTGATGGACAGGGAGGCCTGGAGTGCTGTGATTCATGGGGTTGCAAAGAGTCAGACATGACTGAGTAACTGAACTGACCTGAACCAGGTAAATATGTGACATGGATAACTTATTAGTAGAAATATATTAGATATTTTAACATTAACAAAATATATAGATTAATAAAACTGTTAAATATATTACATTGAATAATTGTCCTAATATATATTCTTATTTAACTGACCAAGTAACCTAAAGAAGTGGGTGTATTTCAGTTTAGCCAGGAAGGGAAAGGTGACATGCATCTAAGTGGTCAACCTCATGACCAGGTCATGAAACTTGCACTTCAAATAACAACTCTAGTGCCTCTTATACCACAAAGCTCTGATGTAGAGGAAATACTGCACTTATTAAAGCCTGAAGACACTTATAACATTTGGCATGTGTCAAAGATAGAGCTGTTAGAAGTCATCACTTAAAATACTATGTCATGACCCTAGGGCGAACATCTGCATTTTTAAACTGGAAAATAAAATTGACAAGTATTTTTTTAAATTATTTAATATTTAATTGATTTTTTTCTTTATATAAAACTATGTTAAATATTTAAATCTATTTTAGAACATTCTGCTGCTATGTATTTAGTTTGGGGCATGTTTTTAAATTATGGAAGCAATTATGTAAAGATACAGCCAATTTCTGTTTATGATACTTTTACAGCTTTGTCAATAAAGAACAGATGGTTTTTACAAAAAGTTTTGTATCAATAATATCACAGTCTCAGTGTTATAGAATAATTCTTTCTAATGACCTAGGTGGATGGGATGGGAACGGGGGTAGAAGGGCGGTCCAAGAGGGAGTGGGCATGTATGCTTACAGTGGATTCACTTAATTGTATAGCAGAAACTTACAGAACATCGTAAAGCAACTATATTCCAATAAAAGAGAATCCCCCCCCCCTCAAAAAAAAAGCTTGTTTGAAGATAGAGAACCTTCACAAACTGTTCTTAATCAATATAAAAACAGCAATGTAGATGCTTGCTGTGATGCGCAGGGACACTGCTACAGTTGGATGTGTGTTGATGCAATTTGAACATGCTTTAAAATTCCTTTAATATCTAATTTAGTATTAATTTTGAGTTTTGTCACTGTTTAGAAGATCAAATGTTCTACCATTATATGCTACACTAATTAAAATTAAATTTGTCTTTCTTTTAATCAGTAAACTAGTTTCCAAACAAGGTTTTTGAGTCAAACCTATTTGTAAGGATTACTCTTCCTCTTGGCCTAGAGTCTCTTCTCCAGTACCCTTGTATCTTTCCAGGAACAAATTTGGTGGAAAATATATGTTTATGATGGTGCTTATGAAGATGATGATGACAATATATGAATATTGATGACTGATGTAAGAAATCATTGCACATCCACTGTAATCAAAACAGAAAAAAAAAACAGACCTCTTTATATTTTTTCTGTTTCCTGTGATCCTATAATTATTTTGAAATAAATTATAATTTTTATGTACAAGGATAAAGAAGTGTGAAAGAAAGGAAAGATGACAAAACATCTTTTTCAAGTTGTCAAAAGTAAATAACATTCTTACAAGAAAATCACTCTGTTACTTTTATCAAAATTTGTTTTTTATTATTCAACTTAGTTTAAACAGTAAACAAAGTCTTGCAATTTTTCAAACACATTTAAAACGTTTAAGGTAAATAGTATGAATTATGTGAGATATCTGATTACCTCACTTGTAAATGAAATATCTTAATCCAGTGATCCTACCTGTGTTTTTGAGAATCTTATCTGTCTTTACCCTAAGGAGACAAAAGTGTTTCTCCTTAAATAATTTTAATTTGTAAAGGTGCATGGATGAGTGAGGGAAAGACAAAAAAAATGAGTAAATAATATATGTTTATCAACACATTTTAAAATCTAGAGAAATATATTGCTTATTACCAAAAGAAAAAAAATGATATAGTATTGGGATGATTCCAAAAGAGACATTTGTGTGTTTTCTATATGCAATTAATGTTTCATTAAACTTGATCGGAATTCAAGTGAAAAATTTTGAAATACTCATTAATGTTATTCTTTGAAAATATTATATTTTCCCTTGAAATCACATAAAATATGGTAAATATAGGTCCACTGTATGCCTTCAGTTAGTGAAAGTATTTTGCATAATTTATTAAAAGATTATTGGAGCCCAGAAAATTCAAGTAGCTAAGACAAAATTAAGCAACTGGTTAATAAAGATAAAATAATAAGTAGCAAGCATAAAATTTCAAAATCACAAACTTACTTAATGTAACTTATTTTTCTATAAGTCAACTGTATTCATACAAGGAGAAACAATATTAGCTCTAGTCAACTTCAGGTGATCACAATATATTTGGGTTTTTCCATCTCCTGCTCTCTCTATTTTTTCCCCAGAGATCAGTATAAATTTATGAGGGTGCGTATACTGCCATAGGATGAGCTGGAACCTGAAGATGTGATACAACTTCTGGGGGTAAATGTGGTCATCTACCCTAAGAAGTCATGTTGTATTGGGTAGGTAGAAATAATCAGTGTTGATCTGAAACAAATAAGCTGCCAGATATTTCTCCAGCAAAGGTGGATTTATTGGGAATAAATAAAGAATGGCCATTCGGAGTCCTCAATCTTGGACTTAAGTATGTTAAGTCCCCTCAGAGCAAGGAAAGGAGAACAGTCTTATAGAGGCAAAAAGAAAGCTGGGAGGGCTATTGAATACAAAGATTCCTTAACTTTTCATTGGCTGAGTCCTTGTCAGGAAAAGGCAACTTTCTTCTTCCTGTTCAGTCAGCTCAGTTCAGTTGCTCAGTTGTGCCTGACTCTTTGTGACTCCATGGACTGCAGTACTTTAGGCCTCCCTGTCCTTCACCAACTCCCAGATCTTGCTCAAACTCATGTCCATTGAGTCAGTGATACCATCCAACCATCTCATCCTATGTTATCCCCTTCTCCTCCTGCCTTCAATCTTTCCCAGCATCAGGGTCTTTTCCAATGAGTCTGCCCTTTACATCAGGTAGCCAAAATATTGGAGCTTCAGCTTCATCATCAGTCCTTCCAGTGTATATTCAAGACTGATTTCCTTTAGGATGGGCTGGTTTGATCTCCTTGCTGGCCAAGGGACTCTCAAGAGTCTTCTCCAGCACCACAGTTCAAAAGCATCAGTTCCTCGACACTCAGCTTTCTTTATAGTCCAACTCTTACATCCCTACATGACTACTATGAAAACCATGGCTTTGACTAGATGGAGCTTTGTTGGCAAAGTAATGTCTCTGCTTTTTAATATGTCATCTAATTTTGTCATAACTTTTCTTCCAAGGAACAAGTGTCTTTTAATTTCATGGCTGCAGTCAGCATCTGCAGTGATTTTGGAGCCTAAAAAAATAAAGTCTGCCACTGTTTCAATTGTTTTCCCATCTATTTTCCATGAAGTGATGGGATGAGATGCCACGATCTTAGTTTTCTGAATGTTGAGTTTTAAGCTAACTTTTTCACTCTCCTCTTTCACTTTCATCAAGAGGCTCTTTAGCCTTCTTCGCTTTCTTCCATAAGGGTGGTGTCATCTGCAAATCTGAGGTTATAGATATTTCTCCTGGCAATCTTAACTCCAGCTTGTGCTTCATCCAGCCCAGCATTTCGCGTGATGTACTCTGCATATAAGTTAAATAAGTAGGGTGACTATATCCAGCCTTGACATACTTCTTTCCCAATTTGGAACCAGTACATTGTTCCATGTTTGATTCTATCTGTTGCTTCTTGACCTACATACAGATTTCTCAGGAGGCAGGTAAGGTGGTCTGGTATTCCCATTTCTTTAAAAATTTTCCAAAACTTTTTGTGATCCACAAGGTCAAAGGCTTTGGTGTAGCAAATAAAGAAGAAGTAGTTTTTTTCCTAGAATCCTCTTGCTTTTTCTATGATGCAATGGATGTTGGCAGTTTGACCTCTGGTTCCTCTGCCTTTTCTAAATCCAGCTTGAACATCTGGAAGTCCTTGGTTTAGGAACTGTTGAATCCTAGCTTGGAGAATTTTGAGCATTACTTTGCTATAGTGTGCTGTGCTATGCTCAGTCGCCCAGTCATATCCAACTCTTTGCAACCCCATGGACTTTAGTCTGCCAGGCTTTTCTGTCTATGAGGATTCTCCAGGCAAGAATACTGGAGTGGGTTGCATGCCCTCCTGCAGGGGATCTCCCCAACTCAGGGATTGAACCCAGGTCTCCTGCATTGCAGGAGGATTCTTTACCATCTGAGCCACCAGAGAAGCCCAAGAATACTGGAATGGGTAGCTTATTGTTTCTCCAGTGGATCTTCCTTAGCCCGGACTCGAACCAGGGTCTCCTGCACTGCAGGCAGATTCTTTACCAGCTAATCCACCAGGGAAACCTCATGCATGGGCTAAGCTTTATTAAAATCCAATGATCTTATATCTCTGTTCTCTAGTTTACTTGACAATTTCTCAGGGAGCAGCAGGTTGTAACACAGTTAAAAATTCACAGGGATTAACAGCAAGTACTTAATAATGTCAAATCACCACAATAAGGTTGAAAACAACAAACTTCTATCTCCTGTACCCAGAGAATTTCATAGACCTCAGGTTCAAATGTTCACTTTCTAATCATTTGTGATTATTCAAATGTCTTACACGTTCTTTAAATGGATATACATTCTGCCCTCTCGCTGTCCAATATGGATATGATTATTTTTTTTATTATAGTACCAGTCTCTGAAATGTCATATGTGAGTCTTCTCTTTGGTTCTACTCTCTAACATACTTCAAAAACACTGTGACAGGATGGGTAGAATTCTCTCTACTACAATTTATGCTATTATCTTCTATCTCAGGACCCATCCTCCACTCTTTGAGCTTTATTTGGTGCTATTCTTTTACACTTCTCATGGTTTATTGGATCCTCTGATATATAAGAATCTTCCACAAGTTCAGGAAAACTGGAGGAAATTTCAAATTGAGTGACACACACTACGATCTCCCAGATTACCCACTGCTCTGGACCAAGTTTGTCTTCTTTGACTTTTCCTTTTTAGAGTTGAGACTCTTCATGTCACATATGAGAACTTTACTAGCTGGATATGAAAAAATTTTATTTCATTTAAGCAAAACTTAATTCAGATCAGGTATCAAACTGGAAGCAGTTATGAGCGTTCCACTGTGAGGAGCTAGGGGAAAACCATGTAGAGACGGTGTGGAAGCAAAGAAAAATTATTTGATTGGCTGTAACTTTGGCCACCTCATGAGACGAGTTGACTCACAGGAAAAGACTCTGATGCTTGGAAAGGTTGGGGGCTGGAGGAGAAGGGGATGACAGAGAATGAGATGGCTGGATGGCATCACCGACTCTGTGGACATGAGTTTGAGTGAACTCCGGGAGTTGATGATGGACAGGGAGGCCTGGCGTGCTGTGATTCATGGGGTTGCGGAGAGTCGGACACGACTGAGCGACTGAACTGAACTGAACTTAAAGTCTCCATGACTGTTTGTAATTAGTCTCCATCTCATTTCAATGATCTTCTTGTTTAATTAGATTAGCATGGCTATAATAACTAAATCCTGGTGGCAAAATAGCCCTGTCAAACTCATAATGTTCCCACACCAGAAAAGAATAACGTACTTGCACACACACAGATTAATAAGTTTATTAGGCTTTCAACTAATCCTTTAACTATAGCATCAGATATGGCTAAAGAGAAAAACCTAAACTGAATGACCCCAACCCACATCTGCAGTCTCTTCTCTGGAACGTCTATGTCTTATCATCCAGGTGAAATGACCAAAATGGTAGGATTTGGGGGTCAGGTGGACATGAGCACAGGAGCCCCTGTGCAATCACTGTAAGCCTTTTTTTCTATCTTAATGACAAATGGTTAGGTGGTTTTCACAATAAAAAATAGAACCAACTTACATTCCATAATACACACATAGTTTTAGTAGCATGTTCCATATCAGTTAAATCAAAATTTCATACTCCTCTAGGAAGCTCTGAGGATAGAGATGGGCACAGTTTTCTTTCCTTGGATCTACAGTTGTTTAGTTTCTCACTCAAAGACATTTTCCTGCTGATCGATAGCAAGTCTTCCATAAATATTTGATAAATATCCATTGCTTGATTAAGTTCCAGTAAGCAAGCATCTTTCATTTAGCATAGCATTTCCTAAAAATGTCAAGGCATTGTTCATCAATTTTCAGATTTAAGTAACACTGAACATTTGTTTGAGATGATAAACTGCTCAAAGATGGTAATGATGATCCTATATGCAAGGCAGCAAAAGAGACACAGATGTAAAAACAGACTTACGGACTATGTGGGAGAAGGTGAGAGTGGGATGATTTGAAAGAATAGCATTGGAACATGTATATTACCATATGTAAAACTGATGACCAGTGTAAGTTTGATGCATGAAGCAGGGCCCTCAAAGCTGGTGCTCTGGTACAGCCCAGGGGGATGGGATGGGGTGGAGAGGGAGGTGGGAAGGGGGTTCAGGATGCTGGGACACATGCAACCGTGGCTGATTCATGCCAATGTATGGCAAAATCCACCACAATATTGTAATTATCCTCCAATTGAAATAGATTAATTAATTTTAAAAATAAAACAAAATAAAAATTTTTGTATTTTACAGAATGGAAATGTGAACTTTGGGTTACCAAAGAGTGGCAGAAGGTAGAAGCAATCTGGGCTCTAGGATCGCAAATCCTGCCTTTCTAGCCTTTAAAACATCTCCAGTGTGAAGAGATGTTTTCTCATGGGCTGAAGCCAGCGGGGAGCAAGTTTTCCTTAGGCAGCCCAGGGTCATGGTGGGTCCTGGTTCTCACAGGCTGAATTCAGATGAGGCCCTTGGTCTGCGTTCAGCTTTGTTTCTAAGCACAGAATGATTTCATGCACTTATCCTTTCTTTTCTGTCTGTCTGGTTTCCATGGAAATGCAGGCCTTTTGGAAACGGCAAAGCCTCGCACCGCAAGCACAGACATTGTGTGTTATTTTGGGAATCAAAGGCAAAGTTAACACAACCCAACATGTAGGTGTGAACCAGTCCTGCCTGGGGCAGCAGGGGTGCAGAAGGAAGGTGTGGTATCCCATTGTCTTATTAGAGAAAAAATGCACATTCACAGGGGTTACAGTTTATCTGTTCTATGAGAAATATAAGATTTATCTTGGTAAACATCAATCTGGACAGAGAGAAAAAGCATAAGATCAGACAAAAATTCAGATTTTTCTTGCTTTACTAAAAGTTTATTTAATATGTGCTGAGGAATTACAGAGAAGTACCTTTTACTGAAGTCAGGGTTTAAGTTAAAGTATTACAAACTTTAAATCAGTTTCTCTACCAGAATATATAATTTCATTAAGAACATTCCTTAACTGGGTTAAAATCTATTTCTCTTCGCACACACACTGTCTTTCAAAATAAAATGAAATTTGAAAACTAAGGAAGAAATTTTTTTAAAGAAAAGAGATACTTGAAAACAATCTGACTGTGTTATATAACAAGAAAATCATTCTGCTTTTCTGTGAATTACAGGATGATTCTTACAACTTATTTTAATGCCTATTTCTTAGTTTTCATTCTTGATACCTTACAGTTCTATATTGCAACTAATTTTATTTCTATAACTAATAGAATTTCTTAAACCTCACAAAGCTGTGGGTTTTTAAGAGATGCTTGGGTATAATCGTATAATGCTATATTAATCACAAAATTATTTGCTGATTACACAGTTAAATCAGTCTCTTCTTTGTGTAAGCAAACATTTTAAAAGTTTCTCTTCTTTCAATTTATTCACCAATTAATTTATTTAATAAATCATAGAGAAAATAAATAAATAATAATAACATAAATTGCTGCAGGATAAAATAAAAACATCTGACTCTATTGGGGAAAAACTTTGCTTTACAGAAGCCTTGCCTTGTAGAGCTTAAGCCCATGATAGAGAATACAGAAGAAAAAGATTTGGAAAAGAAAAAACAAAACTTGACCTCAAAATTATTTTTATACAAATCACTTGAAAAAATTTTCTTTGTATCTCCAGAGAAAGAGAAGGCCAATATTGCAAATTAAATGAGAAATAAAATAGCTTAGGCCCCAGGAGAGAAGAAAAAAGAAAATGTTTATTATGAACTAGAGGTAAAAGCTTGGTTTAACCATAAGGACAAAATGAGGAAGTAAAATTGTGACAAGGAACCAATTTTAATATTGCATTTTTTAATGAGGTAGTAAAAGGAAAGAGGAGAGTGAAAAGGCTGGCTTGAAGCTCAACATTCAGAAAATGAAGATCATGGCTTCTGGTCCCATCACTTCATGCAAACTAGATGGGGAAACAGTGGAAACAGTGTCAGACTTTATTTTGGGGGGCTCCAAAATCACTGCAGATGCTGATTGCAGCCATGAAATTAAAAGACACTTACTCCTTAGAAGGAAAGTTATGACCATCCTTGATAGTATATTAAAAAGCAGAGACATTACTCTGCCAACAAAGGTCCGTCTAGTCAAGGCTATGGTTTTTCCCGTGGTCATGTATGGATGTGAGAGATGGACTGTGAAGAAGGCTGATCACCGAAGAATTGATGCTTTTGAACTGTGGTGTTGGAGAAGACTCTTGAGAGTCCCTTGGACTGCAAGGAGATCCAACCAGTCCATTCTAGAGGAGATCAATCCTGGGTGTTCATTGGAAGGACTGATGCTAAAGCTGAAATTCCAATACTTTGGCCACTTCATGTGAATAGTTGACTCATGGAAAAGACTCTGATGCTGGGAAGGATTGGGGGCAGGAGGAGAAGGGGAGGACAGAGAATGAGATGGCTGGATGGCATCACCGACTTGATGGACATGAGTTTGAGTGAACTCCAGGAGTTGGTGATGGACAGGGAGGCCTGGCGTGCTGTTATTCATGGGGTCGCAAAGAGTAGGACACGACTGAGCGACTGAACTGAACTGAACTGAAAAGGAATATATAGCTGGAAAACAAATGGAATCATACACAATGAGTTTGACCAAGTTTGAAAACTGCAATAAACATCCTTTGCCCCCAGTTTTATTGAGATATAATTAATATATAACATTGTATAAGTTACACTTCTTAGTGAAATATATTATACATTATACATTGTATAATGTTTCACTTCTTAGTGAAATATATAAATAGACAATAATAAATTTTAACTAAGAATAGTTTTCTGAGCTCAATCTTAAATACTTTTGTCTTTAATTAAAAAAAATAAAAAGGAATGTGCTTTTGAATCCAGACATCAGTCAAAAGTGTGCTAGTTTCTTTAAATTGTAAAGCTTCATTTCAAATATCTAGTAATAGAAGCAAATTCCATTGTCTAGAAATCAGAGTTTTCCATCACTAATCATGGCTCTTGCAATTCAATATTACAGACAGACAGGGAGGCTTGGCGCGCAGCGGTTCATGGGGTCACAAAGAGTCGGACACGACTGAGCAACTGAACTGAACTGAACTGAATCATGTCTCTTGCAGTTCAAAATTACAGAGGTCATTTGGGATTCAGATTGAGTAGCATTTTACAAGTGCCACTGGTGACTTAAATTTCATCTCAGTAAATCCGTATAGAAATGTAGATATATACAAAATATACAACCCAAATTTTAAGTAATTTTTATGACTTGATGTCATTGTTTTTAAGTCCGCTGGTCAGATTTATTCATATATAACTAAGGGCTTCCCTGGTGGCTCAGAGGTTAAAGCGTCTGCCTCCAATGCGGGAGACCCGGGTTCGATCCCTGGGTCGGGAAGATCCCCTGGAGAAGGAAACGGTAACCCACTCCAGTATTCTTGCCTGGAGAATCCCATGGACGGAGAAGCCTGGTAGGCTACAGTCCACGGGGCCGCAGAGTCGGACACGACTGAGCGACGGAACGGAACTAAAAGGAAAGTGTTCCATTTAATAAGCATCACTGTATTCAGAGCTACTTTTGTAAACTCTTACCTATCCTAAACATTTGCACATGTTTACCTTTTGCAAAATGTTTTTACTTCTATTTTTGTTGTTTAGTCGCTCAGTCATATCTGACTCTTTGTGACCCCATGGACTGTAGTCCACCAAGCTCCTTTGTCCGTGAGACTTCCCAGGCAAGAATACTGGATTGGCTTGACACTTCCTTCTCCAGGGGATCTTCCCAACCCAGGGATCAAACAGATTATCTCCTGCATTGCAGGCAGATGTTTTGCCACTGAGCCGCCTGAGCACTCCCTTTAGGTCTTCCTGTACTTCACTGTTCACAATTTGTCTTGCCCATGCATGTACTTAGATGACAACTGATAACTAATAGAGAAAGAAATGAGGTTTTAAGAAATCAGGAATCATTTCTTTAGATGTTAAATCCTTCCGATTGCTATCATCATCTAGCTTAAATTGTTTCAATCTTTCCTACTGAATAGGGAAAGTTTTTGACAATGTCTTGCTGCAAATGACATACTTGTGAGTCCTTCATTCACCTTATCTAACAGGATATAAATTGCTTTTGGTAAATCTTGTACTTAGCCAACTGATGTTAGTTTCTAGCGATCACTTCTTCTCTTTGTAAGTAGTCCAATACTTCAAAATAATTTTATTGCTATTCTGCTCGGAAATTTTGTTTGAGAATGACATAGTCATTTTTGTGCTTGCAAACATCTTGTTCAGTCTCGTTCAATCAAATATTACTGAAATCAGCTTAGTGATCATAGCACTGGACTTTTGTAAAGGGTGCTGTACTATGTCTGGAAAGTAAATATAATTATATCAGTCAACAGGCTACCTAATAAACAAAAATACTCTGGTGTTAGGCCAGGGAATGCATTACAGCCTGTTTCATGAATTTTTAAAAAGGCCTGGCTTGTGTACAACTGAAGATTTACAGAGACACTAATATCTTGATATTGTCAAGAAGACAAGCCAAGGACACATTGCACACTGTCAGTCAGTCAGTCAGTCAGTTCAGTCGCTCAGTCGTGTCCGACTCTCCGCGACCCCATGAATCACAGCACGCCAGGCCTCCCTGTCCATCACCAACTCCCGGAGTACACTCAAACTCATGTCCACAGAGTCGGTGATGCCATCCAGCCATCTCATTCTCCGTCGTCCCCTCCTCCTCCCGCCCCCAACCTTTCCCAGCATCAGAGTCTTTTCCAGTGAGTCAACTCGTCGCATGAGGTGGCCAAAGTATTGGAGTTTCAGCTTTAGCATCAGTCCCTCCAATGAACATCCAGGATTGATCTCCTTTAGAATGGACTGGTTGGATCTCCTTGCAGTATAAGGGACTCTCAAGAGTCTTCTCCAACACCACAGTTCAAAAGCATCGATTCTTCGGCGATCAGCTTTCTTCACAGTCCAACTCTCACATCCATACATGACCACGGGAAAAACCATTGCCTTGACTAGACGGACCTTGGTCGGCAAAGTAATGTCTCTGCTTTTTAATATACTATCAAGGTTGGTCATAATATTTATATAAATGAGATGCCAGTGTGTCTCAGTACTTGAGATCTTCAACCATTACTTAAGAACTTCTTTGTACATTAACTTTAAAATTGTTTTAAAAGGTGGAGCAGTGAGGATGTCTAGGTCAACGAAACTACTCTGTATGATATTATAATGGTGGATACATGTCATTATACATTTGTCCAAACCTATAGAACATACAATGGCAAGAGTGCAAGAGTGAACATTAATGTAAACCATGTTCTCTGTGTGACTGTGGTTAGTTAACACAGATTCCTCAATTGTAACAAATGTACCACACCGAGGGAGGAGGGGGGTTGATAGTGGGGAGGTTATGCAGGTGTAGGGGCAGGGGATACATGGGGAATCTCTGTGTCTTTCTCTCAATTTGTTGTGAACCAAAAACTACCATAAAGAGTAAATTTTAATTTTTAAAATTCACTTTACATTATTTATGAAATGCACATCTTTCTTCTGACAGAAGTGTGATCCTGGGAGCAGGCACCAAGTTGTATTCAGTTCTTTGTCTAAACCTATCATGTCTGCAAGGGCATTGTTTATATAAAGGTATCAGTATTTGCTGTTTAAATGATAACCTTTCTCCAAGCCAGTTTTGTGAGTTGAAGTCTAATTATTGTATATTAAACTTGTAGTCATGTTTGATTAGGTTGTCGATACACAGGATATTTTATTAATCAGATTGATTCTATGTTCTCCAACTGCTGTATTGGGAATCCTCTTTAAACTAATCAGTAATGATTGTGATCATTGACTCATTTAAAAGCAGCTCAGAGTTAGGCAGTTCAAGAAAGATAGGTGGAACATTATATTCATAAGAGACTCCGGAACTTCTCTCTCACAATCAGTGTTTGACTTCTTTCATCCAAGATTACCTCATGTTTCAAGATGACTGCTGAAGGTCCTGCCATCAAGTTCATCTTTTATGTCAAGAAATAAATTTCAAAAGCTTCCTCCAAAAAAAAAAAAAAAAGAGTATTTCCAGAAGACTCACATAATTCATCTTGTCCAGTATTTATGGAGATGGCCACACTGAGCTTGCCAGGAAGATGAGAAGTAACTTTTATTCAGAATGGCAACATGACTCCTCAGATTAGTGGAAAGGTGAGAGTTTATGTCACATTAACCATAGTAGTCTATGCTTCACCATCCTCAAACCTGTCTGGGAATCTCTCAGATGCATATCTAACCTGCTTTCATAAACCAGTCCATAAACATCCATGACACACACCTCTCCTGTTCTGGATTCCTCCCTGTTGTAGCCTGACATCCTTGAAAGCCTTCTCTGGCATCCTCATGCCACTTGCTGTGCCATCAGAATGTGAACCTCAAGGTCACACCCAAGGGGCATTCTATCCAGCTATTACTGAAAGCATCTCATTCTCACAGCTCTGTGACAGATCTTGTTCCTCAGCTGTTTGGGCCTTGGTAGTCTCTGCCCCGGAGAAGGCAATGGCAAGCCACTCCAGTACTCTTGCTAGAAAATCCCATGGATGGAGGAGCCTGGTAGGCTGCAGTCCGTGGGGTCGCTAAGGGTCAGACACGACTGAGCGACTTCACTTTCAATTTTCACTTTCACACATTGGGGAAGGAAATGGCAACCCACTCCAATGTTCTTGCCTGGAGAATCCCAGGGACGGGGGAGCCTGGTGGGTTTCCATCTATGGGGTCACACAGAGTCGGACACGACTGAAGTGACTTAGCAGTAGCAGCAGCAGTCTCTGCCCTAATGCCATACAGCTGTTGGTGATCTAGACACAAAGCCAAGCCTTCTAGGCTCCAGGACTCAGAAATTCCTCATGAAGTTCTCTGACCGTGACAGCTCTCTCCTTAAAGTCTTCCCTGGCACTCAAGAAATGGTATGGCACATTGAAGTGAGGCCCAGCTCCACCCTTCCCCTCAGGCTTCCTTTGACCAAATCAGAGTTCACCTCAAGCCTGTCAAGTCTGAAGGGCAGAAATGGGTCTGACTTCTCTTGGGTTCTGGTAGGATATGCCGCTGGTCACACTGCCTGGAGAATAAGGAATTCCTTCCACACTGAATTTGTTTTTTAAACAAAAGCTCTCTTAAAATTCATTAAAAACACAAACATTTAAGTAGATTTGTTCCACTATATATTAAAAGCTCAAATATCAAATATGAAGAAAAATGTCATACGCTTAGACTAAATTTTAAAGAAAGCTTCTGTAAAGAGAGTAAATAAAATATCATCATAAAACAGGCCATTAGGGAAACATAAAAATAAATATGAGAAACTAAAATTATGTTCCTTTTTATATGTCTTGAATTTTCTAATGAGCAAATGTCACCTCATAAGGCATTTCTTAGTCATATTAATGGGTCATGAATCCATGTAAGTGTGGATAAGACAACCTGTTGATAACTGTTTCAGAGAAACCCACCACGTGGCTTGGTTTTTCAGAGCCAAATTTTCAACACTAACTCATGTCAGCATAAGAACTGTGAAAAGGAATAGAGTTAGCAAGATAAATACATCAGAAGGAGGATAATATTTACACTTAAGGAGAAGCACTCTGGAGCTGGATTGTCATGCCCTCCTCCAGGGGATCTTCCAGACCCAGAGATCAAACCGGCGTCTCTTATGTCTCCTGCTTTGGGAGGCAGATTCTTTACCACTAAAACCACCAGGGAAGGTGGAAACAGACTTCCTGAGTTCAAACACTCATGGGCTCTGTGATTCTGGAAGAAGTAATGAACCTCTCTGTGCTTTATTTCTCAGTCTGGGAAATAGAAATAAGAACATAGCCTAACCTCTGAATTACTATACATGAATATCTCAAAGCATCACCTGGTGAATACGAGCATTAGCTATCATTATAATTAATTTAAAAAAACATTTCAGAACACAATAAAAATATTATGAATTGACACTTATAAGCAGAACAGCTGAGGTAAAATTTTTGGTTGTGTAAAGTGTATCAAATATATCTTAATTAGAAAACTGCTTTTCCTAAATGACAAGATGTTAGTGGGCACTGTGTTGACGATAATCACTTAGGATATACACTGTGTTTTAAAAATAAATTTATTGGGTTTAGATGTACCTTTGACTAAGCTAAAAGCAGAAAGCTCTTTAAATATTTTGGATCATGTGATAAAACTCTCTTCACTTTCCCCACTATTTCCTCTTAGAAGAGCTGGGAGATCATGAAGGCTGAAATGAAGTTGAAGCTGAACCTCCTACAAAACGCCCTTCATTGTAGGGAGAAGATGGGAAGCCCTGACCAATGAATAAACCAGAATGTGAGTGAACAGCAGCTGGATAGAAAGGATGTCATGGTTGACCAGGATCCAAAGCTGGTTGGACAAAATCTTATGTGGGAGCAGTGTCAGACATTTCGGGAGAGTCAACTTTGTGCTCCAAGTTCCCATCCACCCATTCCTATCACAGAACAAAGGGGTGTGAAAATGTTTTATGTACGCTGACAATGGGCTGTGTATAATATCTTGCTTTTACTATGAAAAAAAAAGAAAAAAAGCATAACTAAGGAGACAGTAACAAAATCAGTGACTGCCAGGGGTTAGGGTGAAGGGAAGGACGGATAGGAGAACACAAAGGGTTTGGGGAGAAGGAAATGGCAACCCGCTTCAGTATTCTTGCCTGGAGAATTCCACAGCCAGAGAAACCTGGAGGGCTACAGTCCACGGGCTTACAAAGAGCTGGACACGACTGAGTGACTAGCACACAACAGAGGGTTTTGAGGGCAGTGAAAATGCTGTGTGATACAATGACAGGTACATGTCCTTACAGGTTTGTTTAAACCCACAGAAGTAATGCCACCAAAAGTGAACACAGCGCAAATTATGGACTTTGGGTGGTGATGATGTGTCAGTGTAGAGTCATCCATTATAACGAAAGCACCACCCTGGAAGTTTAACCCGTATTAAAAACAAGGCATAATCTAAGAAAAAAATATGATTCAACTCTTTTCTAACTATAGGCTCTATAGACAATTATAAAATTTAACCAAATAGTTGAATTATTCTGTCACCTAGAGCATGGAATAATGTCAAATTACCACACAGCTTTAGCTCTATGTATAATTTATCTTTTTCTCATATTTTCAATTTAAAATGTAAAACAGTTTAAATTCTTAAAAGATGCTATTCTATACAAAAACAAAGTAGGATATACATCATGAAATATATTTGGGTGAACAAAATATTTAAAAGTGTTTTATTTTCTGTTGTTATTGTTCAGTTGCTAAGTTGTGTCTGACTCTTTGCGACCCCATGGACTGTGACCCCCCAGGCTCCTCTGTCCTTGGGATTTCCTAGGCAAGAATACCGGAGTGAGTTGCCATTTCTTTCTCCAGGGAATCTTCCCAACCATGGGATCAAACCTACGTCTCCTGCATTGCAGGTAGATTTTTTACCATTGAGTCTCCTAGGAATATAAATTTATGGAAGAAAGTAAAGAAATTCTCAGGCAAATTTTCAGAAAAGTTTTTAGAGCCTAAAATTTTAAGAAGCCATAAAGAACTAATATAGCTTCATCTCTGAGAGATAGTTAAGAGGGTCATCCTTTTGAGGGTCAATATCTTCCATGATGTTGGAAGTTATACTATGCAATGCTTCAAGGGTTATTCTATTACACTTGCCTGGAATGTATTTTTAAAATTGACTAAGTGGCCACAAGATGGCAGCATGACATAAAAGACAATGCAAATGACAAAAATTACCTCTCATTATAAATATGGATAAACGGTGTATGGCTTAATTTCATCAGATCAAAAAAAAAAAATAGCAAAAAAAAAAAAACTTCTCTAGGAAACACTTGATGGGAGTGGAACAGTAAGACACAGGCCATTGCACACTCCACATTTTGAAGCAAAAGTAGCATTCTATTTGACCATAATTTCAGGAATGTACTAAGTCTCCTTAGTCATGTCTGGCTCTTTGCAACCCTATGGACTGTAGCCTGCCAGGCTTCTCTGTCCATTGGATTCTCTAAGCAATACCAGAAGGGATAACCATACCCTTTCCAGGGGATCTTCTGGACACAGGGACTGAACCCACCTCTCTTACGTCTCCTGAATTGGCAGATGGTCCTTTACCACTAGTGCCACCTGGGAAGATCAATTTCAGAAACACAGACCCCCAAAAGGAAATTTTGCAAAGAAGTCTAAAGAGTTTCCCTTCCTTAAATAAATGAGAAGTGTCAAACTGAAATCAAATTAGATGGGCTACACTTACTGAAATACAGCATTCATATACACCCACACATGCAAACATAATATAGAGGGAACTATAAATAAAGTCTAAAAATTCTGCATTGCCATATTTATCGAAGCATTCAGCCACTTTGAAATTTAAATGTGGATTTATTTGAATCAATTTTTTAAATTACATAACAAAGTTTTCAAATAACGTGTTCTTGAGTTCTGAATATTTTTGTGAATAAACAGTATAATGCAATAACACTTTTTAAATTCCAAATTTTAGAAAAAAATAATCTTCACTATAATGATACTCTCATATACTTTATCTATGAAATTGGGAACAGTTTAGTGTGTAAGGAAATAATTGAAAACAGTAGATGTCACTGATTCACATTTGTTTAATTGAGGGTGAAATTGTGCTTGCTTCTTCCTGTTTATATTTCAGCAGAGTACAGTCCAAACATCAGTCAACTTGAGCATTATAGAGTTCATCCATCCTGATATTCTTTGATTTCAATCCTTGATTTGTGAAGGAGATTATATATAATCTGAAACCTCAAAGGAATACTGGATGCTAGCCAGGTGAGGTGGGGAGGGACAGGTAGAGAGGAAGAGGAGAAAGAAGAAAGGAAGAAAATCCTATGGATATTCTATGAACAGGAAACAACAGGACCATGGGCCCAGGGGAGGGAGTCTGTAGTATGGGGGACTAGCTCCTACAGTGCTGAAGCAGAGAGGCAAGCTAAGGGTGAGAGGGATGAGCTAGAATAGCAGCATCACAAAAGGTCTTAAAAACCATACAGAAAAGTATTTGTTTTCTCCTGAGGATATTGATCATGAGATAAATGTGTTTGTATTTAATAATCATCACAGCTGACTGAACGAAAGAGTTGATAAAAGACTTCAACAGAAGTAAAAGTGACCTCCTTTTCTAGCAGCCAATATGATGAGAACTCGCTGCCAACCAAGAAATTAATCTAGGCCGGATGCGCATGTGTTTATACATATATATATATATTTCATTTTACATTGTTTTATTTTAGTTTTTTTTTTTTTTTTAAGAAAGGCGATAAGATGATATACATGTGACTTTTATGCTTTTCTTCCAATTCAGTATCTTAGATAAACTCACCCTCCAAAGGCTTTGGACATTGCGGAAAACTCAGTTACTGGTAACACAAGGAAAAGAAAGTGATCTTTGCAATGTGCTGATAAAGAGGAAATGAAACTTTCTGGCAACATCTCACGGCTGTACAGCTAATTCTAGGGCTTGTTACCATGTGAAGTTACTCCTCTTAGAGACGGCTAGGAAGAGGAGGTGGAGGACACGTTTTGATTAAGTCCTGTTCTTTGCCCTTGACATTTGAAAGATTCATGTTCATAAATGAAGTTTGACAAATTTACCAAATTTTAAACGTGAAAGGGATTTGTCCAAAAACTTAAATTCCTCTTTACTTCAAACAGCCCTTTTCTGTGAAGAGCCTCATAAAACGCTTCACTGAGATGGGTAAAGGTGAAAGAGATAGAAGAGAAAGTGAAAGAGATGCCTGAAAACCCGTGTCTAAACCGTTCTGTGCTCTGATGCCAAAGGCTCTATGTTGACAGCCAAAGTTTATCTGTAGTTCACATGGACTTTGAGGAAATGTGCTTTTAAAAATCATTTTTTTATGCTGTTATATATAGAGTGTGATGTGTCTGAAATTTGTTGTAGTGGAAATGTATCTGATGCCATGAACAGATGCTCATGGGGTCAGAAGCTGGGACCATACAGACTATAGAAATGATGGGCAGGTAGGACGGAGTCCACCCTGGAGGAAGAATTATAAGAAATAAAGTGTTAAAGTTGGTTCAGCAGGTAAAGAATCCGCCTGCAATGCAGGAGACACGGAAGATGCGGGATTGATCCTAGGGTCAGGAAGATCCCCTCTAGGAGGAAATGGCAACCCACTCCATTATTCTTCCCTGGGAAATGCCATGGTCAGAGGAGCTTGGCAGGCTACAGTTGAAAGGGTCACAAAGAGTTGGACGTGACCAGACTAAAAATACCTGCATGGGCATGGGCAAAGTGGTGAAGATGCAACTTGAAATAGACCATTGATTTACTCCACTTGGTGATATTTAACTCTGAGCAAGCCAAACTTTTAGAGATTTTCCTTTCAACTTTATAACATTTTCCTTTCAATTGAAAGGAACAGAAGAGTATCTGTCACAATCATGTGGCATGTGGTGTCTTTTAGTTCCTAACAGATTGGGGGAGTTTCTTTTGATTTTTTATTTATTTTTTTGTGTCAAAGCATAATAGTCCAGATCTCTAAGGTTGGACTGCATTCCCACCTGCTGGGTGAGAGGGAATATCTGCCCTGAAGCTTGGCTGTCAAAATTTTGCAAAGTGGCAGATCCTGGGGTAGGAAATAAAACTTGGGAGGGAGGCTTAGGACGGGAGTGTCCTGAGCTGAGAGCGTCCTGAGCTGAGATGGGGATGGAGGCAGGAAGGACCACAGTGTCTTCTCTATATGCCTTCCTTCTTGAATCTGGATTATTCTTAACAGCTCTAGGGATGTGTAATGCCAGCCTGAATGGTAGATAGAAAGGGTCGTCTGTCACAGACTGTAACCTTCCAAGTGGGCAAGGAGACAGCTAAGGGACAATATCTGAGGGTTCTGCAAAAATGAGGTCTCTAGAGTGGGTCCTAATCCAATATGATTAGTGTCCTTTCAAGAAGAGGAAGAAATATCACGAATGTACATGTGCAGAGAGAGGCCATGAGCAGACACAGTGACAGCTGGCCATCTAAAGGCAAGGAGATTGTGGCTTCAGGAGAAACCAACATGCTGACGTTTTGATCTTGACCTTCTAGCCTCCGGAACTGTGACAAAATAAAATTCTGCTGTTTAAGCCCTGTCTGTGGTATTTTGTTATGGCAGTCCTAGCAAAACATTATAAATACCTAAGTTGACAGCAATGTCAGAAATATACATGTTTTGTATTGCTGTCAACTATATTAACAAAAAAAGGGGGGTTCTTATTATTCATTTTCCCAATTCTTTACTTGCATCATTCTCCATGAATTAAAATTTTACATCGTTGAATATAGGCTTCCCAGGTAGCTCAGCTGGTAAAGAATACACCTGCAATAAAGGAGACCCTGGTTCGATTCCTCGATAGGGAAGATCCCCTGGAGGAGGGCATGGCTACCCTCTCCAGTATTCTTGGGCTTCCCTGGTGTCTCAAACGGTAAAGAACCGGCCTGCAATGTCGCAGGTGCGTTCAAACCCTGGGTTGGCAAGATCCCCTGGAGGAGGGCATAGAAACTCCAGTATTCTTGCCTGGAGAATCCCATGGACAGAGGAGCCTAGCCGGCTTCAGTCCATGGGGTCGCAAAGAGTCAGGACTGAGCGACTAAGCAGAGTACAGCAGAGCACAGCACATGGTCGGATATAGTTGTAATTCATGCACCTGAACACCAGGGGGCAAACATGTTCTGAATTTCAGTTCCTTACTTGTAAAGGATTGACAGTGTTCTAAAACCAAAAGACCATAATGTGCTTATGTCTGTAAGTTCTACCAAATAAAGCGCAGGCAGATGCTTAGGCTGATGGGACAAAATTGGACATGTCATTCAAGAATGAGACTCTCCCTCAAATAAATCTCACTTTCTTTAGTGTCAGACATAAGAGAATCCTTGCTCTCTGTTCTCTCAAGGATCCATTTACTCTATATGATTTAAGTAAGCTCTTAAAATGATTCTGCAGGCATAACACATTCTAGTGCTCTTCAGTCCTGGTATTTTAACAGAAGCCATTGAAAAACATTAAAATGTATTTTTATAAATTGAAATATAAAGTTAATCATAATTGTTAGCATAGTAGTTAATATTCCAAGGGTATTATTTGGTGGTAGTAGTTGGAAATGACAGCAGAATGCCAAAAATATATCTGACACACATTTCATAACATTAAAAAAACCCTAATGTTAACATTCATGGAATGGCAATGATAAAGGATATATATTGATTTTACTTTCTACCTTTTCTTCATCAACGAAATGCATTGACAGCTTCAAAATCAGCACTGTTCATGAATCAAGTTTTCAACTGAAATTATTTCTTTAGAAAGAAGCTCATATGTTGCCACAGATTGCAAGTTATTTGCATGGTTTTCCAGGGCACACATCCTCAGAGTTTTATGTCAATGTGCATAGCTATTCTAAATAGTCATCATCTGTATTTTCAACTGTTTGAATGCGTGTGTGTGTGTCCATGTACATGCATTAAGCTTAGGAGTGTTGATATAGTAGGTAGGCAATAAAGTGTTTCAGGAAATATAGCAGAGAAGAAAACTAAACAATATGCTTCACACTGGTCCTACGAGCCTTCATTGATAATGAAAGATACTGCTTATTAAAACTCAGGACAGGAGCCCAGAAAGCCCAGCTATAGTTAGAAATTTTATTTTATTGCTTATTTACCTTAAACATTAAAGACAATCTCCTTAGAAGCAGGTATTCATGCTGGGATTTACTATAGTGACCTATGGAAAAAGGGATGTAGGAATTTAAGGTAGCCTTATTTATGAGTTGGGCAGGACTGGAACTCTATTTATCAAGATAGAAGATCAGCTTTATTTATTTAAGGAGAAATGACTGGACACTGAAAGGGGTCTGGGGGACAGCCTTTCTGTCCCTGAATAGAAATTCCAAGTCCAGGAGACACCTGGATGACAAGAGACATGGGGTTCTTTACACAAAGGAGTAGAGATAACTCACTGATGCCAGGAACAGTGGAAGCTGCAACACCAAATGCTGGGAGCTGACTCAGGTGGAATGTCATTCTCTGACTGATTGTCTCTTTCTATACTTCAGATGTTGTTCAGTCTCAAAGTCAGGTCCAACTCTTTGTGATCCTACAGACCACAGCACGCCAGGCCTCCCCGTCCTGCACTTCTCCTGGAGTTTGCTCAGATTTATGTCCATTGAATCAATGATGTCATCCAACCATCTCATCCTCTGTCTCCGCCTTCTCCTCCTGCCCTTAACCTTTCCCAGCATCAGGGTCATTTCCAATGAATCCGTTCTTCGAATCACGTGGCCCATGTACTGGAGCTTCAGCTTCAGCATTAGTCCTTCCAACAAATACTCAGGGTTGAATTCAGATGAACAGTGGCTACTATGTATGATGCTTCAGAAGAACTCAATGTAATTAAGTCTCAGGTGTCCTGGATTCCCTCCATTGTAGTGGAACTGTGTTAAACCAAGGGTTTTGGGTGAATCTTGCTATCCAAGATTCTTTATAGCTATTTCTTTCCATTTTAGTGACTTTACAGTCTAACAAAACATTACAAAGTTTCATATGTGTCTGAGTGAGTGAGTGAGTGATTGAAGTCACTCAGTCGTGTCCAACTCTTTGCGACCCCATGGACTGTAGTCTACCAGGCTCCTCCGTCCATGGGATTTTCCAGGCAAGAATACTGGAGTGGGTTGCCATTTCCTTCTCCAGTCATATGTGTCTACATATAAGAAAAAAATGGAAATTGTAACCACCAGTTACAATTATTTATTTGATGCCTAGAAAGGATGGAGCATTTGCTTGGTTCAAAAGATTTGGCTAACACTTCCTCCCTCAAATTTCTGGTATTTCTCTCCCTCTTGTTTGTCTGCTGGGTCACTTGATAATTTAGTGGGACTTTTTGAGTGGGTTATTTTTTGTTTTATCATGGGAGTTACCATACTGAAGGGGGAAATTATGGATAAATTACAAGTTAACTATTTAAAAGAAAATATCTCAGATATACATCTCTTCTGATGCCTGCAGTTCTAACTCTACTGCCAAAAGAATACAGTTCTCAACAAGAAAGACTACTGGCAAAGAGAATGAAAAATTATATATCTTTAGCATCCAGAATTATCCAATACTGAAATGTTTTACTGCATAACAGAATTGACATTATAAAACTAAATAAGCTACTATGATTTTCACAAAGCTCTGAGAATTTCTAGGCCTTATCAAATTTAGGTCTTATCGTAACATTACAAGGTAGATATTGTCATCCCTTATCGGGGACCAGCCTCGATATGGCCCAGGGTATCCTCGGGATGAACGGCGTCGGCGTCAGAGAGAGAGAGAGAGAGAGAGACAGGGGCTGATGATTCCTTGGTTTACGCTGGAAACCAATAAAACCCCAGCACGGGGTTTGCTCTGTTTACGTAGGCCGCAGGCGCCCTCTCGAATCACTGGAGGCACCCCACCAGGGCACCCCCTCGAGTGGGTCTTAGAAGCCCAGGCAGATAAGTAAACGCAGAGGGCCCAGCGCTCCAAGGATCTCAACCAGAAAAGGAGAGTAGAGAAAAGGACGGAAAAAGAGAAAGAACGACACGGGGAGACCAAGCTTCAGTGAGCAAGGCCCAAAACTTTATTTTCCAGTGCTGCTTTTATACCCTAAGTTGTGTACATAAAAAATAGAGAAAGAGAGGTATAGAGTCACGCCAAAATCACGCGGGGTCAGCAGTCTTGACCCTTATCAGGATCAGGGCTCATTTTTGTATGTCTCGTGATATACAAAAGTTTTGGGTGGTTTACATCATCTTCTGGCCAGGTGGCCTGCTAACAGTTTACGGCCCTCTCTCCTAACAAAGGTTAGTTAGCTAGAAAAAGTCTTATATTCTTTTAAGATTATTTTCCTAAAGTCAGGTGCTAGACACATGACAAAGTTACATTTCTATAAGGCACAGGTGTAGTGAGCTACAAGAAAGGAATTTATTAACTTAAGATCTGATGTGGTTAAATCAAAGGCTACTACTTATATTCTCTATATGTGATTAATATATTTCCAAGGATACAATAGATAGAGGAAATTTTGCAGCAAGCATTGATTCAACAATGAAATCTTTTTTAGTACTATTCTAATGATTTTAACTTCTTCAACAGATTTCCTGTATTTTAGAATATTAGGCTTTCTGTCCTTGCATGGCTGGGAGGCTATAAATAGTCACATTCATAGTTGTAAGAGCCCGGACAAACTTGTCATGAAAGTTAGAAAGCTATCAGAGGGGCTTGGATTGGAACACTCCTATTAAGCCCAGGAGAACTTTTTAACTACAGCTCTGAATTAATGTTTTCAGAGAAAGGTCGTTGTGGGGAAGCCCCCGTAAGTAGAGGACTTGATAAGAGGCGTAAGATAGTAAGGCAGTCAGACTCCGGTTTTCTTTGGGGTAGATGCTCAGGTAAGTCCAGGGGGTTCCTCGAGTCCTGATTAGCCTTTGCCCGTCAGGCCTCTTCCCCAACTGACCTTTGCCACGGGTAGGATTTCCCTCGCTGGCTCCCGGCAATCCCTATTTTATAAATAAGGTGGAAAAGTTAAGTATATTCAAGGTCATAGGAATTATATAGTTGCAGAGCTGCTGCTGCTGCTGCTAAGTCACTTCAGTCGTGTCTGACTCTGTGCGACCCCATAGACTGCAGCCCACCAGGTTCCCCCGCTCCTGGGATTCTCCAGGCAAGAACACTGGAGTGGGTTGCCATGTCCTTCTCCAATGCATGAAAGTGAAAAGTGAAAGTGAAATCACTCAGTCGTGTCCAACTCGTAGCGACCCCATGGACTGCAGCCCACCAGCCTCCTCCATCCAGTTGCAGAGCTAGGTTTCAGTAAAACCAAGTTCCTTCTCTGGTTAAACCAAGTGTCTTTTCAAGGCCATGGACTGTATTTGCAAACCAAATGTTTCATTTTGTCCCACAGATTACTGTATCTGCTTCCTGTTTCAAATAGTATCTGAATATCCATGACTACAAATATAGTTTACCAAAACTGTAGATGATATTTTATGTTTATATGGGGATGTGCTTTACTGAAAGCACTGGCTCTAAAGCACAATCTCTTTTTGAAAATGCAAGTGGGAAAAGGATTAAAATTTTTAAGTTAGCTGACAACAATCATATTAAACATAAATTCAAATACTTATTTATGAAATTTTAATTATTCTATAGTGCTTCAGAAAGAGGCCAGGAAATTAAAACAGCTTTACAGTTTAATAATAAAGCTATAAAATAATACTCACTTCCAATAATAGAACTACCATTTTATTCCAAGGGTAATACCACTTGTGGTTCTCAAATAAACATTTTTCAGTGACCCTACCATTTGATCAAGATGATTATTCAAATAATCCCTAATTTCACCCCATGTCTTTTTTTTGCTTTGGATGAAAAAATGCAGCAAAGCTTCAAATCTTTCCAAGGTAGTGGAGATCAATATTAGTTTAGTATAATTATTGTAGTTCTTACTTCACTATATTCAATAATGTAACAGCTAGAAATGAATGTCTATTATAAATGTAAAACAGTATATGCTTCTACCTCAAACTATCATGCCTTTATTGCTGTTGTTATTTAGTTGCTAAGTTGTGTCTGACTCTTTTGCAACCCCATGGGCTATAGTCTGCCAGGCTCCTCTGTCCATGGGATTCTCCAGGTAAGAACACTGGAGGGGGTTGCCATTTCCTTCTCCAGGGAATCTTCCTGACTGAGGGTAGAACCCTCATCTCCTGCATTGGCAGGAGGATTCTTTACTGCTGAGCCATTGTGGAAGCCCATGTCATACATTTATAGCAAGATGCAAAAATAAAGATCTAGTCCAAATGCTCAGCCTATAAAACATCATGAAATCAAAGAAAATAAGACTGAGTATAAATGAAAAGTTTCTGTAAAACATACTTAATCTCTGACATTTCCTTTGACTTACTCCAATAGGCCCCTTTTAGGAAATCTCAACATTACAACATTAAGTTGTATTTATTTTTGTTATATCAGAGTTCTAAAGATATGACAAAAAGAGAAAGTCTGCTATAACCATTCAAAGCAGAAATGAATAACATTCAAAAATATACTTGTTAGTGACAATGATAAACATTTTAATGGGGAAAATATAACCTTTTTTAAGGAAATTTCCACTCTATCCTGTAAAACCCCCTTTTATGAGCCATTAAGAAGCTGCCCCATTTATATTTTAATAAAACAATACTAGTTTCCCTTAATTTGAGTCAACTTTCTATCCAATGTGTCATCATTTTCAAGAAGGAATATATTGCAGTAACTCCTGGCTATAGAGCAATAATTTCAAATCTTTAGCAAATAAAAAACAGAAAGAAAAAAATAATTGGTTTCTCTGAATGTCACAATTGAAGTTTCATGTGAGGTCAAAAGAGTTTCCGTTCCTTCACTACAAGCAATAGAAAGTATTTTATGAGTTAGGAAATACAATTCCCAAAAAAAAACCTGATCATATTAGGCCTGGGTACAGAGGAGCCTGATGGGCTACAGTCCATGGAGTCTCAGAGTTGGACATGACGGAAGCGACTTGGCACACATGGATAGCCAGGAACACCTAAGCAGACACGAGAACTCTCAGCTGGTGCTTAAGACACTGACTTTTTTTTACCTTTTTAATTTATTTTTTATTGAAGGATAATTGCTTCAATTATTGCTTACAGAATGTTGTTGTTTTCTGTCAAAACTCAATTTGAATCAGCCAGAGGTATACATATTTCCCCTCACTTCTGAACCTCCCTCCCCATCCCACCCCTCTAGATTGATACAGAGCCCCTGTTTGAGTTGAGCCATACAGAGAATTCCAGTTGGCTATATATTTTACACATGGTAATGTAAGTTTCTATGTTACTCTTTCCATACATCTCACCCTCTCTTCTCTTCTCCCCACGTCCATAAGTCTGTTCTCTATGTCTGTTTCCCCATTGTGGCCCTGTAAATAAAAGTCTTCAGTACCATTTTTCTAGATTCTGTGTATATGTGTTAGAATACAATAATTATCTTTCTCTTTCTGACTCAATTCACTCTTTATAATAGGTTCTAGGTGGACACGACTGAGTGACTTCACTTTCACTTTTCACTTTCATGCACTAGAGAAGGAAATGGCAACCCACTCCAGTGTTCTTGCCTGGAGAATCCCAGGGACGGGAGAGCCTGATGGGCTGCCATCTATGGGGTCGCACAGAGTCGGACACGACTGAAGCGACTTAGCAGCAGCAGCTGCAGCAGGTTCATCCACCTCATCAGAACTGACTCAATGTGCTTCTTTTATGGCTGAATAATATTTCATTGTGTATATGTACCACAACTTCTTTATCCATTTATCTGTCGATGAACATCTAGGCTGCTTCCACATTATAGCTATTGTAAACAGTGCTGAAATGAACAGTGGGATACATGCGTCTTTTTCAATTTTGGTTTCCACAGGGTATATACAAAGGAGTGGGTTTGCTTGGTCATCATTTCAGATCAGTCTCTTGTTCATGTCTGACTTTTTGCACTCCCATGGACTGCAGCTCGACAGGCCTCCCTGTCCATCACCAACTCCCAGAGCTTGCTCAAACTCATGTCCATCAAGTCAATGATGTCATCCAATCATCTCATCCTCTGTCGTCCCCTTCTCCTCCCGCCTTCAATCTTTCCCAGCATCAGGGTCTTTTCAAATGAGTCACTTCTTTGCATCAGGTGGCCAAAACATTGGAGTTTCAACTTCAGCATCAGTCTTCCAATTAATATTTGGGACTGATTTCCTTTAGGGTGGACTGGTTGGACCTCCTTCTAGCCCTAGGGACTCCCAAGAGTCTTATCCAACACCACAGTTTAAAAGCATAAATTCTTTGGTACTGAGCATTCTTTATAGTCCAATTCTCACATCCATACATGACTACTGGAAAAACCAAAGCTTTGACTAGACAGACCTTTGTTGGTAATGCAATGTCTCTGCTTTTTAGTATACTGTCTAGGTTGGTCAAAGCTTTTCTTCCAAGGAGCAAGTGTCTTTTAATTTCATGGATGCAGTCACCATTTGCAGTGATCCTGGAGCCCCTGAAAATAAAATCTGTCACTATTTCCATTGTTTCCCCATATATTTGCCCTGAAGTGATGGGACTGGATGCCATGATCTTAGTTTTCTGAATGATGAGTTTTAAGCCAACTTTTTCCACTCTCTTCTTTCCCTTTCATCAAGAGTCTCTTTAGCTCTTCTTCATTTTCTTCCATAAGAGTGGTGTCATCTGCATATCTGAGTTTATTGATATCTCTCCCAAAAATCTTGATTCCAGCTTGTGCTTCATCCAGCCTGGCATTTCTCATGATGACCTCTTCATACAAGTTAAATAAGCACGTGACAATATACAGCCTTGATGTACTCCTTTCCCTATTTTGAACCAGTCTGTTGTTCCATGTCCAGATCTAACTGTTATTTCTTGACCTGCATACAGATTTCCCAGGAGGTAGGACAGGTGGTCTAGTATTCCATCTCTCTAAGAATTTTCCACAGTTTTTTGTGATCCATACAGTCAAAGGCTTTGGTATAGTCAATAAAACAGAAGTAGATGTTTTTCTGGAACTCTTGCTTTTTTGATGGTCCAACGGATATTGGCAATTTTGTTTCTGGTTCCTCTGCCTTTTCTAAATCCAGCTTGAACATCTGGAAGTCCACGGTTCATTTACTGTTGAAACCTGTATTGGAGAATTTTGAGCATGCTATGCTAGTGTGTGAGTGAAATGAGTGCAATTGTGCAATATTTGAACATTCTTTGGCACTGCCTTTCTTTGGGATTATAATGAAAACTGACCTTTTCCAATCCTGTGGCCACTGCTGAGTTTTCCAAATTTGCTGGCATGCTGAGTGCAGCACTTTCACAGCATCATCCTTTAGGATTTGAAATAGCTCAACTGGAATTCCATCACCTCCACTAGCTTTGTTCGTAGTGATGCTTCCTAAGGCCCACTTGACTTTGCATTCCAGGATGTCTGGCTCTAGGTGAGTGATAACACCATTGTTGTTATCTGAGTCATGAAGTTTCTTTTTGTATAGTTCTTCTGTGTATTCTTGCCACCTCTTCTTAATATCTTCTGCTTCTGTTAAGTCCATACAATTTCTGTCCTTTATTGAGCCAGTTTTTGCATGAACATTCCCTTGGTATCTCTAATTTTCTTGAAGACATCTCTAGTCTTTCCCATTCTATTGTTTTCCTCTGTTCCTTTGCACTGATCATTGAGGAAGGCTTTCTTATCTCTCCTTGCTATTCTTTGGAACTCTGCCTTCAAATGGGTATATCTTTCCTTTTCTCCTTTGCCTTCCACTCCTTTTCATAGCTATTTGTAAGGCCTCCCCAGACAACCATTTTGCCTTTTTACATTTATTTTTCTTTTGGATGGTCTTGATCACTGCCTCCTGTACAATGTCCTGAATCTCAGTCCATAGGTCTTCAGGCACTCTGTCTATCAGATCTAATCCCTTGAATCTATTTGTCACTTCTACTGTATAATCATAATGGATTTGGTTTAGGTCCTACTTGAATAGTCTATTGGCTTTCCCTACTTTCTTCCATTTAAGTCTGAATTTGACAATAAGGTGTTCATGACCTGAGCCACAGTCAGCTCCTGGTTTTGCTTTTGCTGACTATATAGAGCTTCTCCATCTTTGGCTTCAAAGAATATAATCAATCTGATTTTGGTATTGACCATCTGGTGATTTCCATGTGTAAAGTCTTCTCTTGTGTTGTTGGAATAGGGTATTTGCTATGACCAGTGTTTTCTCTTGGCAAAAATCTGTTAGCCTTTGATCTGCTTCGTTTTGTACCCCAAAGTCAAACTTGCCTGTTACTCCAGGTATCTCTTTACTTCCTACTTTTGCATTCCAGTACCCTATAATGAAAAGGACATGTTTTTGGGGTGTTAGTTCTAGAAAGACTTGTAGGTCTTCATAGAACCATTCTACTTCAGCTTCTTCAGCATTAATGGTTGGAGCATAGACTTGGATTACTGTGATATAGAAAAGTTTTCCTTGAAAACGGACAGATATAATTCTGTCATTTTTGAGACTGCATCCAAGTACTTCATTTCACATTCTATTTTGACAATGAGGGCTACTCCATTTATTCTAAGGGATTCTTGCCCATAGTAGTAAATATAATTATTTTATTCCTAGTCTTTTAGGAATCTCCATACCATCTTCCATAGTGGCTGAATCAATTTACATTTCCACCAACAGTGCAAGAGCATTCCCTTTTCTGCACATCCTCTCCAGCATTTATTGTTTGTAGACTTTTTGATCATGGCCATTCTGACTGGTTTGAGGTGATATCTCATTTTAGGTTTGATTTGCATTTCTCTAATAACTGATTGCAGCCATGAAATTAAAAGACGCTTACTCCTTGGAAGGAAAGTTATGACCAACCTAGATAGCATATTAAAAAGCAGAGACATTACTTTGCCAACAAAGGTCCATCTAGTCAAGGCTATGGTTTTTCCAATGATCATGTATGGATGTGAGAGTTGGACTGTGAAGAAAGCTGAGCGCTGAAGAATTGATGCTTTTGAACTGTGGTGCTGGAGAAGACTCTTGAGAGTCCCTTGGACTGCAAGGAGATCCAACCAGTCCATTCTAAAGGAGATCAATCCTGGGTGTTCATTGGAAGGACTGATGCTAAAGCTGAAACTCCAATACTTTGGCCACCTCATGCGATGAGTTGACTCACTGGAAAAGACTCTGATGCTGGGAGGGATTGGGGGTAGGAGGAGACAGGGACGACAGAGAATGAGATGGCTGGATGGCATCACCAACTCTGTGAACATGAGTTTGCGTGAACCCCGGGAGTTGGTGATGGACAGGGAGGCCTGGCGTGCTGTGATTCATGGGGTCGCAAAGAGTCAGACACGACTGAGCGACTGAACTGAACTGAACTGAACTGAATAATAAGCAATGTTGAGCACCATTTCATGTGTTTTTTAGCAATCTGTATGTCTTCTTTAGAGAAATGTCTGTTTAGGTCTTTTTCCCACTTTTTGATTGGGTTGTTTGTTTTTCTAGCATTGAGTTGTTTGTGCTGCTTGTATATTTTGGAAACTAATCCTTTGTCAGTTGTTTCATTTGCTTTTATTTTCTCCCATTCTGAGGGTTGTTTCTTCACCTTATTTATAGTTTCCTTTGTTGTGCAAAAGCTTTTAAGTTTAATCAGGTTCCACTTGTTTACACTTCTTTTAATTTCCATTACCCTGGGAGGTGGGTCACAGAGGATCTTCCTTTGATTTATGTCATTGAGTGTTCTGCTTATGTTTTCCTCTAAGAGTTTCATAGTTTCTGGTCTTACATTTAGGTCTTTAATCCATTTTGGGTTCGTTTTGTGTATGGTATTAGGAAGTGTTGTGATTTCATTCTTTTATGTAGCTGTCCAGTTTTCCCAACACCATTTATTGAAGAGGCTGTCTTTGCCTCATTGTATATTCTTGCCTCTTTGTCAAAAATAAGGTACCCATAGGTACATGGGTTTATTTCTTGGCTTTTGATCTTGTTCTATTGGTCTGTATTTCTATTTTTGTGCCAATACCATACTGTTTTGATGACTGTAGCTTTGTGGTATAAACTGAAGTAAGGAAGGTTGATTCGTTCAGCTCCATTCTTTCTCAAAACTGCATTGGCTATTCAAGGTCTTTTGTGTTTTCAAATGAATTGTGAAAATTTTTGCTCCAGTTCTGTGAAAATTCCATTGGTAATTTGATAGGAACCACATTGAATCTGTAGATTGAATTTCATAGTATAGTCATTTTCACAATATGGATTCTTCCTACCCAGGAACATGGAATATCTCTCCATCTGTTTACATTGTCTTTAATTTCTTTCATCACTGTCTTGTTACTTTCTGTGTATAGTTCTTTTTCCTCTTTGCTACTGCTGCTGCTTCTGCTGCTGCTGTGTTGCTTCAGTCATGTCCAACTCTGTGCGACCCCATAGACAGCAGCCCACCAGGCACCCCTGTCCCTGGGATTCTCCAGTCAAGAACACTGGAGTGGGTTGCCACTTCTTTCTCCAATGCATGAAAGTGAAAAGTGAAAGTGAAGTCGCTTAGTCGTATCTGACTCTTTGCGACCCCATGGACTGCAGCCTACCAGGCTCCTCCACCAATGGGATTTTCCAGGCAAGAGTACTGGAGTGGGGTGCCATCACCTTCTCTGAATTAGGTAAGTTTGTTCCTAGGTATTTAATTATTTTTGTTGCAATGGTAAATGGGATTGATTCCTTAATTTCTCTTTCTGATTGTTCACTGTTAGTATATATAAATGCAAATGATTTCTGTGTATTGATTTTGTATCCTACAACTTTGCAAAATTCACTGATTAGCTTTAGTAATTTTCTGATACTATTTTTAGGGTTTTGTATATACGGTATCATGGAGAAGGCAATGGCAACCCACTCCAGTACTCTTGCCTTGAAAATTCCATGGATGGAGAAGCCTGGTAGGCTGCAGTCCATGAGGTTGCTAAGAGTCGGAAACTGGAGAATCCCAGGGATGGGGGAGCCTGGTGGGCTGCTGTCTGTGGGGTCGCACAGAGTCGGACATGACTGAAGCGACATCTCATCTGCAAACTGTGAGAGCTTTACATCTTTTTTTCCAATCTGGATTCCTTTTATTTCTTTTTCTTCTCTGATGACTGTATCTAGGACTTCCAGAACTATGTTGAATAATAGTGGTGAAAGTGAACACCCTTATCTTGTTCCTGATCTTAGGGGGAATGCTTTGTTTCTCACCATTGAGAATAATGTTTGCTATAGGCCTAGCTTATATGGCCTTTACTCTGTCGAGGTAGACTTCTTATATCCCCATTTTTTGAAGAGTTTTACTCATAAATGGGTGCTGAATTTTGTCAAAGGCTTTTTCTGCATCTATTGAGATTATCATATGGTTTTTATCTTTCAATTTGTTAATATGGTTTATCAAATTGATTTGTGTATATAGTAGAATCCTTGCCTTCCTGGAAGAAATTCTGCTTAATCATGGTGTATGAGC
Organism: Moschus berezovskii; assembly: GCF_049115385.1. NCBI lineage: Eukaryota > Metazoa > Chordata > Mammalia > Artiodactyla > Moschidae > Moschus > Moschus berezovskii. The sequence goes on along the minus strand of NC_142477.1, from coordinate 22,068,273 downwards.
TTTTTGATGTGTTGCTGAATTCATTAAGGATTTTGCATCTGTGTTCTTCAGTGATGTTGACCTCTAGTTTTCTCTTTTTTGTGTTGTCTTTGTCTGGTTTTGGTATCAGGATGATGATAGGTGACTCAGAATAAGTTTGGAAGTGTACCTTCCTCTGCAATTTTTTGAAAGTGTTTTAGAGGGATAGGTACTAGCTCTTCGCTAAATGTTTGATAGAATTCTCGTGTGAAGCTATCTGGTCCTTGGCTTTTGTTTTCTGGGAGATTTTTTTTTATCATAGCTTCAATTTCAGTGCTTGTAATTGGGTTTTTCATAGTTTCTATTTCTTCCTGGTTTAGTCTTGGAAGATTGAGCTTTTCTAAGAATCTGTCCATTTCTTTCAGGTGATCCATTTTATTGCCATATATTTGTTCATAATCAGTTCAGTTCAGTTCAGTCGCTCAGTCGTGTCTGACTCTTTGTGACCCCATGAATCACAGCACACCAGGCCTCCCTGTCCATCACCAACTCCCGGAGTTCACTCAAACTCACCTCCATCGAGTTGGTGATGCCATCCAGCCATCTCATCCTCTTTTGTCCCCTTCTCCTCCTGACCCCAATCTTTCCCAGCATCAGAGTCTTTTCCAGTTAGTCAACTCTTCTCATGAGGTGGCCAAAGTATTGGAGTTTCAGCTTTAGCATCAGTCCTTCCAATGAACACTCAGGACTGATCTCCTTTAGGATGGACTGGTTGGATCTCCTTGCAGTCCAAGGGACTCTCAAGAGTCTTCTCCAGCACCACAGTTCAAAAACATCAATTCTTCAGTGATCAGCCTTCTTCACAGTCCAACTCTCACATCCATACATGACCACTGGAAAAACCATAGCCTTGACTAGATGGACCTTTGTTGGCAAAGTAATGTCTCTGCTTTTTAATACACTTTCTAGGCTGGTCATAACTTTCCTTCCAAGGAGTAAGCGTCTTTTAATTTCATGGCTGCAATCAGCATCTGTAGTATTCTCTTATAATCCTTTGTATTTCTGCATTGTCTGTTGTAACCTCTCCTTTTTCATTTCTAATTTTGTTGATTTGATTCTTCTCTCTTTTTTCTTGATTTTATTCTTGATGACTCGAGCCAGAGGTTTGTCAATTTTGTTTATCTTCTCAAAGAACCAGCTTTTAGTTTTATTAATCTTTACTACCGTTTCTTTCATTTCTTTTTCATTTGTCTCTTCTTGGATTTTTATTATTTCTTTCCTTCTAATTTTGGGTTTTTTTTCTTCTTTTTCCAGTTATTTTAGGTGTAAAGTTAGTTTGTCTATTCGATGTTTTTCTTGTTTCTTTCGGTAGGATTGTATTGCTATAAACTTCCCTCTTAGAACTGCTTTTGATGCATCCCATAGGTTTTGAGTTGTCTTGTTTTCATTGTAATTTTTTCTAGAAATATTTTTATTTCCATTTTTATTTCTTCCATAACCTGTTGGCTATTTAGAAATGTGTTGTTTAATCTCCATGTGTTTGAGTTTCTTACAGTTTTTTTTCTTTAATTGATACCTAGTGTCATACTGTTGTGGTCAGAGAAGATGCTTGATATGGTTTCAATTTTCTTAAATTTACTGAGGTTTGATATATGACCCAAGATGTGGTCTGTCCTAGAGAATATTCTATGTGCACTTGAGAAAAAAGGTGTATTTTTCTGCATTTGGATGGAATGTCCTGAAAATATCGAAGAGATTTTCCACCTCATCCAAAGTATCATTCAAGACGTGTTTCCTTATTAATTTTTTGTTTTGATGATCTGTCCATTGGTGTTCAGTTCAGTTCAGTTCAGTCGCTCAGTCATGTCCGACTCTCTGCGACCCCATGAATCACAGCACACCAGGCCTCCCTGTCCATCACCAACTCCCAGAGTTTATCCAAACTCATGTCCATCGAGTCGGTGATGCCATCCAGCCATCTCATTCTCTGTCGTCCCCTTCTCCTCCCGCCCCCAACCTTTCCCAGCATCAGAGTCTTTTCCAGTGAGTCAACTCGTCGCATGAGGTGGCCAAAGGGTGTTAAAGTCTTCTACTGTTATCGTGTTACTATCAATTTCTCCTTTTATGTCTGTTAGTGTTTGTCTTATGTATTGAGGTGCTCCTATGTTGGGTGCATAGATATTCACAATTGTTTTGTCTTCCTCTTGGATTGATCCCTTGATCATTATGTAGTGTCCTTCCTTATTTCTTGTAATCTTTATTTTAAGGTCTATTTTGTCTGATATGAGGATTCCTCTTCCAGCTTTTTTTTTTTTTTTGCTTCTCATTTGCATGGAATATATTTTTCAATCTTCTCACTTTCAGTCTATATGTGTTTTTAGGTCTGAAGTGGGTTTCTTATAGACAGCATATATATGGGTCTTGTTTATGTATACATTCAGCCACTCTGTTTTTGGTTGGAGCATTTAATCCATTTACATTTAAAGTAATTATTGATAATTATGTTCCTATTGCCATTTTCTTAATTGTCTGTGGTTGATTTTTGTAGATCTTTTTTCTTCTCTTGTATTTCTTGACTATATAAGTGCCTTTAACATTTGTTGTAAATCTAGTTTGGTGGTACTGAATTCTCTTAACTTTTGTTTTTCTGAAAAGCTTTTTATTTCTCCATCAATTTTGAATGAGATCCTTGTCAGGTACAGTAATTTTGGTTGTAGATTTTTCCCTTTCAGTATACTGACTTTGAGATGCATATGCAAAACGACACAGAGATTTTTACAAGAAAATCTAGAGTCAAAGTAAATAATCCACATTTAAATTTGCAAATAGATGTTCAGATATAAGCTTTTTTGAAACTAACTTACAAAGACCATAAAGGCCAGAGTTTCCCTTCATAGAGGTAGTGTCAGCTTCTTTGCCAGTCACACACTGTTAGTCTTCACAGGATCTTGCTGAGAGATAGAGAGGCCATTTCAGGACTGAATGCCAGCCATGTAAGCAACATTAAGTGATGGCGGCTTTCTTGCAAGTTGAATGTGGGATATGTGAAATGGGGGCTTCAGAACAATATGCCTGCAAATTTATCACCACCTGGAGCTGCCTAAAATGGAACTGGAAACTCTTAATTCCATCACACCCTTCCCTTCTGTTGGGATACAGACATGCATGCAGTGATGTTAATACCAGTGTGTTTATCAAGAAGGAGGACAGAATGGAATAAAAGTGAGGTATGGAAAGTATGGATCAGGTATAGTTTATATTCTTCAGATAACTCTTAATTCAGAAAAAAATCTATGAAATGACTGCCTAATTTCTGGTTATTAGACTACACAAGAAAATTACTTTTAATGAATGAAATCTGTGTATCAATTCTAGTACTAAAGATTCTGATTCATTTAGTCTTGGGCAGAGAATGGGATTCAATATCCAAATTATCTCACCAAGTGTTTCTAATGTGCTTCCAGAAAGAAGAATTGCTGTTCAAACTTTTCAATAAACTCTGGAAACTGTGATATGACTATATTTTGCAGGGTAAATCTACAAGGTTTTGTTTCATCTTCCTGATTATCTGAATAAATATTCCTGCTTCTAGATCAACTATGTATCAATCTGGCCTGCCCCAAATGTGTAGAAACTGTATCAACAGGAAGGAAGGAGTGATTAGGAGTGTAAATAATAACAGACTGGGAGTTGGCAGCTCATTGGCTCATTTATCTTTGTGAGGAATGTTGTAGTGATGGAAGCTTTACTTCCATTAAACAGAGACACAGTTGTGTTTACTTCTGAGTTAAGAGTCTTTTGGAGGGAGTAAATAGACTTTTACTTGGAAGGTTAAAACTTTTTGCCAAAATTTAAATTCCACTGAAGAGGTAGTTAAGAGGTAACCTGGCCAAAGGATTCAGGAAAATTGCAAAGTTTTGGGGGAAAATGTCAAAATGTCAGCAACTATTACAAGTATCCTTTGACATGGTAAGAGAATGTCCTGACCACCAGGAAGACGTGGCTGTGATACTAAGAGTTCAGGGACCAAAAATCCCTCTTCACAGTGTCTGTGTTGTTTTGGTGATTTCTGAAATTATAGGATATGGCTGGATGGCATCACCGACTCTGTGGACATGAGTTTGAGTGAACTCCAGGAGCTGGTGATGGACAGGGAGGCCTGGCGTGCTGTGATTCATGGGGTCGCGGAGAGTCAGACACGACTGAGAAACTGAACTGAACTGAACTGAACTGAAATTATAGGATATTTTGTGCCCTAACAGTATTTGAGCTAAGAATATATTGTACCTTGTCCAGGAACAATTCGTATTTTTCATTCTCTAAAAATTCACTTTAGTCATTTTATTTGCAACGTTTCAAAACACCTAAAGAGACAGAGGAAAGGAATAACACTGGAACTGTAGAATTTCAAAGAAGTCATCCTTGATGAGAAGGTAGCATTAAACAGTAGATGTAATGTGTGACATTTTGAAAAACAACTCTTTTTCAACATTGATAGAGGGGAACTCCCAGGCTCACTGAATAGAACTTGAATTTAACATCAGATTGCTATTTTCACTAACAGCAATACAGATCTAATCAACTTGAATCTCAGAAATAAAAGCTTATGTGTGTGGGTTTATTGTGTTTATTACATGTCTTGCAAATAATTTCTACATATTTTTTCTTTGAAGTTATTTTTATTCCCAAAGGGCACAGAAGGGTGAGAATAATTGCTTTAATTATTGAAAAACTCTTGAAATCACAGCTTTGCTCCAATAAACTTCAACTTTGCTTGTAGTATTTTTTGCTACATACAAATGTTTAGGTGTTAAAATCACCAAAATCTGTGTGTTTGTGTGTTGTGTGTAGACTTAAGATTCTGCCAAAAAAAAGCTTTCCACACACCTTGTTATCCATTTTTTTCTTCTTTATGAATATCTTTATGAATTCATTTTAAATAGTTATATTGTATTAAGACGCAGGCAGAAATTTAACCTATGTTTCACTGATAAGACATCGTAATATATTACTAAATCTTCTATGTTGATTTCTTCCTAGCTTCAAAATGACCACTATGCTGTGTGTCTATTATTTTTTAGTGGCAAAGAGGTTTAACAACAAAAATCTCACAATTAATATTTTCTACTACTAATCTAATATTTTACTACCAATCTTTCTCAGTATTGTATGATTAGTATTTAATATCGGCAAAAGAACTTTAGAGTCACATGGAAGATAAAGATTAATTGAGGAGAATTAATAATGTAATCATTAATTTCCTTACCTTCAAACAAGTTATTTCCTATTTATTTCATTAACTATTCAAATCTATTTTAGGTTTCATATAGCTTTAACCTATGCCTTGCTAGACATATTTTCGTTTATATATTTCTATCCATATTACCTGGTGCCTCAGAAGATAAAGAATCAACTTGCAATGCAAGAGACCTGGGTTCGATCCCTGGGTCAGGAAGATCTCCTAGAGAAGGGAATGACAACCCACTCAGTATTCTTGCTTGGAAAATTCCATAGACAGAGGAGCCTGGTGGGCTATAGTTCATGGGATCGCAAAGGGTTGGGCAGTGACCTGAGTGACTGAGGATGCAGGCATCCATATTATGCATAAAAATACTGATTCCATTGTGTTTTCGGCTTGATATTTCTAGAAACCATAAAACTGATATTTATATTTATCTGCATCCACTTGTCTTGCTGGCTTTTCTTACTGATTCTAATGTTATCTTCTAGTTTTTGTACTCTCCCACTTTTCTGCAGTGCTTTTTTTTTTTTTTGGCTTTCAGGTGTAAAGTAAAATCAGATGCAGTCAAATAACTTGATTTATTTTCATTATAATATTTAGCTTTTGATTTTTCTTCAGTCCCCTTGCATCCACTTCTACTTCCAGTAATAGTAATGCTAGTGAGCATTGTTTTCTTGATCCTGATTTTATACATGAATGCATGTATGTATATGTATGTGTGTGTGTGAGAGAGAAACTATGCAAAAAATAAGAGGAAACTACTATTGTGGAATATTATCAATTGCATTTTCTTTTTCCCTTCTCTTTTATTTTTGAACACAATAAATACTTTTTGAGAAAGCAGATCCTCTTTTGTGCCATTATGTATCTTCTATTAGTTAGAAGATTCTGAAAGTGAAGAATGATAATCTAATTTTCCATAATAGAGAACAAAGCTTTGAGCAAAATAGACACTCATCATTTGGGAGTATAACTCAAGTCCCTTTATGTCACAAGTGAAAAATACTTCTTTGTTGGTAGCCATGAACAGGCAGCTTTTGCAAAACTGTAGATCCTTTTTGAAGAGAATAACAGATTCCAGAGGATTATGGGAGCTGCAAGGATCACATGCAATTCAGAAAAAAAAAATCATTATAATACCAGCATGACCCTAAACTTCAGTTCTGAAATTAGATATATATGTTTTCCGCATTCTCTTCAAACATTTCACGTTGCCACAAGCCATCAGGAATCATTTCACACCAAGCTATTTAGACACCCACCATCCTATTCAAAAATTTAGAACAGGCTACTAGAATAGGCTTTGTTAGGTTACATCTATGTGATAATCGCAGTCAAAAAGAGTATAATTATATGAACTGAAGAGTTTCCCAAGTGGCACAGTGGTAAAGAATCTGCCTGCAAATGCAAGAGATGCAGGAGGCAAGGGTTCTATCCCTGGGTCAGGAAGATCCCCCAGAGGAGGATATGGGAACACACTCCAGTATTCTTGCCTAGAGAATCCCATGGACAGAGGAGCCTGGCAGGCTAACAGTCCATGGGTTTGCAAAGAGTCAGGCAAGACTGAGCATGCACACCAGTATGAAAGTTAACCCACAGTTGGAATAATGCTGGACATTTATAACAGCAACAGAGTCACCATTAGAGAGACTATTCTTTGCTTATCTTGACAATAACAGTCATAAATGCCACACCGGAACATTAATTCAGAGTACCCCTGTGAGCTTTCATAAGAACTCAGGTGTTCTTTCCAACTTTGTAAAACTATTAACCACACAGCCTTCACGGGAAGATTTCCAAATCTATCACAGCTCTAGCCAATAGTAACAATACCCCACCTACCTTGTTATGGGGCTGCCAGTGTAATATAAGAATTCCAGAACATGAAGAAAGTTGCTCAGGGCATATAAATTGCTGCCTGCAAAAATAACTGACAATACATTCCCTTTGGCTGTTTTTACTTTCTGTGTGATTAACTCTTACTGAAACACTCTTTCTAGATGCAAAATAAATGAGGGTGAGAGTGGGAAGGCACAACACAGAGATACAAGAAAAAAAGCTCTTCTTTGAAATTCAAGTACCCCGACTCAATGGACATGAGTTTGAGCAAAGTCCAAGAGCTAGTGAAGACAAGGAAGTCTGGCGTGCTGCAGTCCATGGGGGTCACAAAGTGTGGGACACTATTTAGTGAATAAATAACAACAAGAACTCTGTTTTAACTCAAGTTCATTGCCGTGAAAGCACTGAGCCTGGCAGGATTCAGAACCTTTATTTTTGATTTTTATTTTATGTTGGAGCACAGTTGATTAGCAAAGTCGTGTTAGTTTCAGGAGAACAACAAAGTGATTCATTTATACATGTCCATGTATCTGTTACTGCTGCTGAGTCATTTCAGTCGTGTCTGGCTCTTTGTGACCCCATGGACTGTAGCCCACCAGGCTCCTCTGTCCATGGGATTTTCCAGGCAAGGATCCTGGAGTAGGTTGCCGTTTCCTACTCCAGGGGATCTTCCTGATCCAGGGATTGAACCTGCGTCTCTTACGTCTTCTGCATTGGTAGGTGTGTTCTTCACCATTAGTGCCACCTGGGAAGCCCCAAACACGTATCTATTCTTTTACAAATTCTTTTCTCATTTAGGTTATTACAGAATATTGGTCAGTGTTCTCTGTGTTGAACAGTAGGTCCATGTTGGTTATCTGTTTTAAATACAGTACTGTGTACATGTCAGAACCCTTATTTATAGAGTCTCCTTTCAAGACCGGTAGAGACTAGCAGTGTGTGCTGTGATACCACCATGAGCTTTTTGTGAGCTTCCAAAGGTACATTTTTTTTTTTCACTAAACTTGACCCCATCTACTGTCTCCTGCCCCCAGTTACATTCATGCTGCCTCTGCTGTCCACTGCTGTTGAATGACTGTAAGTATAACCGAAATGCAGTGAAGGAGAGGCTGCCTTGGGGGTACACGTAGTTTGGGTTTACTGGGGAGTATTTGTATAGTTCACATCACTCTGAGTAGATTTATTGTTTGGCTCCAGTGTGTAAGGGCTGCCATGGACATGTCTGCACTCCCTGGGCCAACTCACTGTGCGTAGGGGCATGCAAATGCTGGCCCTGAGGATGTTCTGGCAGGTGAGATGTGCCCACAACCCCTGGCACCGGGTGTGTGGGGGCAGTGAGGGAGCAACAAGACTTGCAACAGATAGAGCCAGAAGCAGCCTACAGAAAATTCTCCCTGTCATCAGCAATGGAAAAATATAGTGGTAATTTAATTTCTTGCTAAAAAACTTTTCAAAATGGAAGCTCGCTTGTCTTAGAAATATATTTTAAAACAAGGTGCATAAAAGAATGTGCTAGACATGTTTGAATAAGTCTTTTTTGATGGGAATATTGCTCAAGAGAAATAATTGGAATTCCTGTACAGAATTGCATATACTGCCACCCACATCAAAACAGCTCACATGTAAAAAAATCCTAATAGCTGTTCTCTCAAATTGTCAACTTTAAAATTATACAAGACGTTTCCAACTAAATGGTGTGAAAGTGAAAGAAAACTTACTAAATCAGCAGTAATAAAAATTAAATTATTATCATTTATGATAATTGTCATATGAAAGGTAATAAAAGAGTACTGAGCCAAAGAATTAGGAGAAAAAAACATATAGAGCAGTTTTAAAATATTGAAATATTTTAATTAAAATACTGACTAATAAGATTTCATTAATAGAATACTGAAATAATTTTCTAGATTTAGTTATGTTTTTGCCTGTCAGTTTTTGACAGATTGTGATTCTTATTCCTTTTCTCATTGTAAATCTCAATGTCCTCATTTTTAATCTCACTTTATGGCTGTCTTTTTGTATTATTTTCCTCGAGGAAAACGTGTAATGTCATATAAGCTTCAGGTTTCCATACTTCCTAAATTTACCCTTATTGGATGAGAAATAGTATTGTTATTATTATTTCATAATCCAAAAATCCACTTCTGATAAAGAAAACTGTAAGTTTAGAGTGCTACATTTCAAAACCATTTTCAACCTAAAAAATAAGTGACTTTTATAAGGAACTTAAAAATTTCAAATTAAAATTCCATGTTAAATAATTCATTTCTCCATTTCTGGAATGATTTTATTTAGACTGTTCAACAAGTGCCAATCGAGATAAAAGGGAAAGTTAACAATAACCCCAAGCAAATGTACAGAAATGTATTATTCGAGGTTACAAGTTGTACACAATAATGTGACTATTATTTGCAGTTATTTAAGAGTCCAGTTTTGAGGCCAGAGTCTCTGAATCTTGTGAGTTGAATGAGAAATAAGCACCCCTAGGCGTGATCTTCCCAGGCCCCAGTGTTTCACGTCTTCAGTTATATACAGAGAAGTGGAAAGAGGTTGTCAGAAAGCAGAAGTGAGTGAGCCAAGAGCCAGTGAAAAGTGGGTACTCTGTTGTCTCAAGTTCCCTGTATGCAGGAAGGGAGTGCCAGGTACACACATGCGAGGTGGGATGCTTCCAGGGCAAAATGTACTGGGAAAATCTCCCCAAATTGAGCTTCTCAAATGGGAAGACAGAGGAGTCTGGAGTCCAAGAGTATAGGAGGAAGAGAGCAACAACTTCCAAGATCCTTGTACCTGTCAGACAACAAACCTGATAGGAAGTGACAGAGGAATTATCTTTGGTTAGGACAACCCAGAATTTTGGCAGGCTGAGATAGTGGCAACTTTCCTGCTTTAGTGCATAATTAATGTAGCCAGACCCTCCCATGAGAAAAAAAGATACTCTAATGTGTATAACCCCAAGAAATTTGGTAAACTGAAGCAGATATATTTCTGAAGATGTCCTGGGTTGAACTACATATAATCTACCATAGTCAGATACCCCATCCAGATGCAAGCAGTATGTCCACCCCATTTAATTTGTTCCTGTTTTGGCAAAATAGCTGCAGTGCTCAGCCATTCAGTCATGTCTGACTTTTTGTGACCCCATGGACTGTAGCCCACCATGCCCCTCAGTCCATGGACTTTTCCAGGCAAAAATACTGGAGTGGGTGCCCCTTACCTACTCCAGGGAATCTTCCTGACCCAGGGGTCGAAACTGCATCTCTTGCATTGGCAGGATGTTCTTTACCACTGCACCACCTGGGAAGCCCCAGGATATTCCTACCATATACAAAATCCATGCTATAAGTAGTGTGTGAATAACAAAAATTTTTGCCTAGTACCATATGAAATTGCTCCCATTCATTTTATGTTTTACCTACAAAAATGGGAAAACCTACAAAAACAGCATATAATATGACTTGACTCCAAAAAAAGCTACAATGTTTGCTTAAAGATGGTAAGTTGAACATATTCAGCACAACTTCTTCATTCCTAGAAAACATGTGCCAACAATAGTAAACTTTAAAATCCTTCTCTATAACCATGTTCATGGAATGCCCAATGAACAAACAAGAAGTAAAATTTGGCCTGTGAGAGAGAACACATAAGAGAAAGATTGACAGCTGAGTATAGTCACTAAGAGTGAGCACAGCAGCCCAGGTGCCAGTCTGTAGAGATGGACACAGAAAAACCAAAGCATTCCCAAGGGACAGGCAGCAATGTGATTGATGGCTTCTGCCCTTGGTCAATGGAAGATTCAAGTGTTCCGCTCACATCAGGAGCAAAAGGAAAAGAAACCTATGTCAGAAAAACAGAATATTATCCCTGATGTGTGGGGAACCACAGAAACAACAATAGTGTTCACACACAGAAAAATAGCCCCTGAGGTCTGTCAGTCTTGGGATGCTCTCAGACCAGCACTCCTCAGGTAAGAATGTTAAAAATAACAGTGGCTCCCAAGCATTGCCACAGACCATACACAATAGACATAGACAACGTCACTACAAATACAAGAGTATAGTCAAGAATCATTAGATGTTTAGACAAAGCCAAAACTGGTAGATAAGGTAAAGAAGCCCAACAAGCAGGAGAACCTGTATCTTTAAAAAAACAATAGAACCAACAAAATGGGGCACCAGTTTAAGAATAACTAATGTATTCAGAAAGAAGATTGACGATGTCACATTCAAGAGACAAGATAAAGTTGTCAACTAAAAATATCATACGTATTAAATACCAATAATTGTATACACACATGCCTTTTAAAACTTAATCAATGGTCTGAATAAGTGGATAAAATAAAAATAGTTATCAGCTGGAAGATCAAGCTGAGTCATTTTTCTAGAACACATTTCAAAAATGATAAGAGAAGGAAAGGCAAAAAGAAAGATCAAGAATCAAATAAAGCATGCTCAGAAGTCCTAGCATAGGCCCAATTACAGAATTAGAGAACAGAAATGGAGAGATGTGGGTGTTTTTAAAAAATCATCAGCAAAAATTCTGAGCAGCTATCACTTGAGTATTTAGATTGGAAGGATCCACAGAAGGTCAAGAAAGATGTAAAGATAAAAATAATCAGAACCTTGACAAATACCAGATCCTCAAGGATAAAGGATAAAGGAGGGGGGAAATGCCTGGGAGCTTCCAAAGAGGAAAAAAGTATTAAATCTCTCCAGAGTAAAACAAGAACCAGATTGTCATCAGACTTATCAGCAACACTGTACAGAAGACTATAGCATAAAAACATGATAAAAACAAAAACTTGAGAATAAGCAGATTTTTAAAAATCATACCCAAAATTCTATACACAGACAATTTTTGTCAAATCAAGTCTGGAAAGAAAAAAAAAAAAGAAGAAGAAACCATCATGAAACCATAAAAATCATAGATCTGGCTTCCCTGGTGGCTTAGATGGTAAAGAATCTGCCTGCAATGCAGGAGATGCAGAATCAGTCCCTGGGTCTGGAAGATCCCCTGGAGAAGGGAATGGCTATCCACTTCAATATCCTTTCCTGGAGAACCCCATGGACAAAAGAGCCGGTCGGGCTACAGTCCGTGGGGTCACAAAGAGTTGGACAGGACTGAACCACTAAGCACAGTAAAGCACATATGTCTAAAACATAACCTTAAACAAGGAATGTCAGAAACTAATCATACTAGAAATAGAAGCTGATGAATTAGTAATCATTGTGAATGTCTTTAAGTATAGTTCTTAGAGAAGAAAAAGCAAATACAAAATTATAATGAATGTGATTTTTTTCATTTTTCATGCGTGTGTGCTCGGTTATGTCCAACTCTTTGTGACCCCATGGACTGCAACCCACCAGCTCTTCTGTCCATGGAATTTTCCAAGCAAGAATACCGAAAAGGGTTGCCATTTCCTCCTCCAGGAGGACTTCCCGACCCAGGGATCAAACCCATGTCCCTAGCATCTTCTGATTGGCAAGCAGATTGTTTATCACTGAATCACCTGGGAAGCCTAAACACATTTAGAAGCATTATATATGTATTAGCTAATACAAAGGAAATATTCACAGGAGTGCCCATGTAATTGGTAAAAAAGAAAATCTTATTATATCCTTCAAAATGATACATTTAAGCCATGTTTACTAACCATAGTACCATAAATTTAGAAATCAAAGCAGAAGTTATAAAAATAATAACAAAAAGGTAGAATACTTGGAAATTTCAAAAACATACTCCTAAATTATGTCTGATATAAAGATTAGCTTTAAGTGGAAATATTAAACTATCTAGAACAGAACAGTATGAAAACACTACATCACAAACAGGATTACAGAAAAGGATTTGTAGGAATATTTATCATTTTAATTTGTGAAAGTATTTCGATCTAAAATGGAACCAGAGGATATGAAATGGAGAATCTCATGCACGCATTCTTAGAAGAACAGAATTTAAAAACTGTGAGATAATTTTCCGGTAAAAACCTGAACTGCAATAGATAGACTGATTTCCTGACCAAGAAATATCCCAAGAATTCCTTCTCATCCTCAAGCCAAGGATGTTATGGCTTAGATTCTGTCAGGACTTCGACTTCCAGTCTGCATCCTCAAGTTCAGCCCATCTCCAAAGCTCAACCGACTTGACTTGCCTCTTGCTGGCTACACTGGGCATTTTCCAAATTGCAAGTCTTCTTCTGTTCCCAAATAAACTCAGTTTCTGGTCATCTGCGTTTGCTTTGATTTACTCTTTAAAGCTAGATTGACAAATTTTAGAGGAGAGAAAAAATGGAAGAAGAAAAAGCTAAAGGTAGTAATATATAACACAAATAACAAAGGTAAAATTTATTAAGGAGTTGGGAAATGAAAGCAATTCAACCAACAAAATGCAAAGCTGGTTCCAAGAAGCTGATATGTTAGACTGATCTCTGAAAACAATAAAGAAAAATATAAATAGAAAGAAATTAAGAAGTAACATTTTGAATGAGAAATAAAATATAATTATACATATAAATACTCCAGTATTCTTGCCTAGAGAATCCTGTGGACAGAGGAGCCTAGTGGGCTGCTGTTCATAGGGTCGCACAGAGTCGGACATGACTGAAGTGACTTAGCAGCAGCAGCAGCAGCAGCATACATATAAATATTTTAAATAAAAATAAAACCAAATATTTAAATATAAAAATGTTGGTGAAATGTTCAAAAACATGTACTCCTCTAAATATGAAATAAACACACATACATACATGCAAACCTTGATAGATAAATATTAAGGTAGCTACCTTTAAAAAAATCAGATCAGATCAGATCAGTCGCTCAGTCGTTTCCGACTCTCCGCGACCCCATGAATCACAGCACGCCAGGCCTCCCTGTCCATCACCAACTCCCGGAGTACACTCAAACTCATGTCCACAGAGCCGGTGATGCCATCCAGCCATCTCATTCTCCGTCGTCCCCTTCTCCTCCCTCCCCAACCTTTCCCAGCATCAGAGTCTTTTCCAGTGAGTTAACTGGTCGCATGAGGTGGCCAAAGTATTGCAGCTTCAGCTTTAGCATCAGTCCCTCCAATGAACATCCAGGATTGATCTCCTCTAGAATGGACTGGTTGGATCTCCTTGCAGTATAAGGGACTCTCAAGAGTCTTCTCCAACACCACAGTTCAAAAGCATCGATTCTTCGGCGATCAGCTTTCTTCACAGTCCAACTCTCACATCCATACATGACCACGGGAAAAACCATAGCCTTGACTAGATGGACCTTGGTTGGCAAAGTAATGTCTCTGCTTTTTAGTATACTATCTAGGTTGGTGATAACTTTCCTTCCAAGGAGTAAGCATATTTTAATTTCATGGCTGCAATCAGCATCTGCAGTGATTTTGGAGCCCAAAAAAATAAAGTCTGACACTGTTTCCACTGTTTTTCCATCTATTTCCCATGAAGTGATGGGACCAGATGCCATGATCTTTGTTTTCTGAATGTTGAGCTTCAAGCCAACCTTTTCACTCTCCTCTTTCACTTTCATCAAGAGGCTTTTGAGTTCCTCTTCACTTTCTGCCATAAGGGTGGTGTCATCTGCATATCTGAGGTTATTGATATTTCTCCCAGCAATCTTGATTCCAGCTTGTGCTTCTTCCAGCCCAGCGTTCCTCATGATGTACTCTGCATATAAGTTAAATAAGCAAGGTGACAATATACAGCCTTGACTCACTCCTTTTCCTATTTGGAACCAGTCTGTTGTTCCATGTCCAGTTCTAACTGTTGCTTCCTGACCTGCATACAGGTTTCTCAAGAGGCAGGTCAGGTGGTCTGGGATTCCCATCTCTTTCAGAATGTTCCACAGTTTATTGTGATCCACACAGTCAAAGGCTTTGGCATAGTCAATGAAGCAGAAATAGATGTTTTTCTGAAACTCTCTTGCTTTCTCCATGATCCAGAGGATGTTGGCAATTTGATCTCTGGTGCCTCTGCCTTTTCTAAAACCTGCTTAAACATCTGGGAATTCAAGGTTTACATACTGCTGAAGCCTGGCTTGGAGAATTTTCAGCATGACTTTACTAGCGTGTGAGATGAGTGCAATTGTGCGGTAGTTTGAGCATTCTTTGGCATTGCCTTTCTTTGGGATTGGAATGAAGACTGACCTCTTCCAGTCCTATGGCCACTGCTGAGTTTTCCAAATCTGCTGGCATATTGAGTGCAGCACTTTCACAGCATCATCTTTCAAGACTTGAAACAGCTCAACTGAAATTCCATCACCACCACTAGCTTTGTTCGTAGTGATGCTTTCTAAGGCCCCCTTGACTTCACATTCCAAGATGTCTGGCTCTAGGTCAGTGATCACATTATCGTGACTATCTTGGTCGTGAAGATCTTTTTTGTAGAGTTCTTCTGTGTATTCCTGCCACCTCTTCTTAATATCTTCTGCTTCTGTTAGGTCCATACCATTTCTGTCCTTTATCGAGCCCATCTTTGCATGAAATGTTCCCTTGGAATCTCTAATTTTCTTGAAGAGGTCTCTTGTCTTTCCCATTTTGTTGTTTTTCTCTATTTCTTTGCATTGATCACTGAGGAAGTCTTTCTTATCTCTCCTTGCTATTCTTTGGAACTCTGCATTCAGATGCTTATATCTTTCCTTTTCTCCTTTGGTTTTCACCTCTCTTCTTTTCACAGCTATTTGTAAGGCCTCCTCAGACAGCCATTTCGCTCTTTTGCATTTCTTTTCCATGGGGATGGTCTTGGTCCCTGTCTCCTGTACAATGTCACGAACCTCCGTCCAGAGTTCATCAGGCACTCTATCAATCAGATCTAGTCCCTTAAATCTATTTCTCACTTCCACTGTATAATCATAAGGGATTTGACTGAGGTCATATCTGAATGGTCTAGTGGTTTTCCCTACTTTCTTCAATTTCAGTCTGAATTTCGCAATAAGGAGTTCATGATCTGAGCCACAGTCAGCTCCTGGTCTTGTTTTCGCTAACTGTATACAACTTCTCCATCTTTGGTTGCAAAGAATATAATCAATCTGATTTCGGTGTTGACCATCTGGTGATGTCCATGTGTAGAGTCTTCTCTTGTGTTGTTGGAAGAGGGTGTTTGCTATGACCAGTGCATTCTCTTGACAAAACTCTATTAGCCTTTGCCCTGCTTCATTCCAAGGCCAAATTTGCCAATTACTCCAGGTGTTTCTTGACTTCCTACTTTTGCATTCCAGTCCCCTATAATGAAAAGGACATCTTTTTTGGGTGTTAGTTCTAAAAGGTCTTGTAGGTCTTCATAGAACCGATTAACTTCAGCTTCTTCAGCATTACTGGTTGGGGCATAGGCCTGGATTACTGTAATATTGAATGCTTTGCCTTGGAAACGAACAGAAATCATTCTGTCATTTTTAAGATTGCATCCAAGTACTGCATTTCGCACTCTTTTGTTGACCATGATGGCTACTCCATTTCTTCTAAGGGATTCCTGCCCACAGTAGTAGGTATAATGGTCATCCGAGTTAAATTCACCCATTCCAGTCCATTTTAATTCACTGATTCCTAGAATGTCGACATTCACTCTTGCCATCTCCTGTTTGACCACTTCCAATTTGCCTTGATTCATGGACCTAACATTCCAGGTTCCTATGCAATATTGCTCTTTACAGCACCGGACCTTGCTTCTATCACTGGTCACATCCACAGCTGGGTATTGGTTTTGCTTTTGCTCCATCCCTTCATTCCTTCTAGAGTTATTTCTCCACTGAGCTCCAGTAGCATACTGGGCACCTACCGACCTGGGGAATTCCTCATTCAGTACCTATCATTTTGCCCTTTGTTACTGTTCATGGGGTTCTCATGGCAAGCATACTGAGGTGGTTTGCCATTCCCTTCTCCAGTGGACCACATTTGGCTGTGGTCCATGTGATCAGATCAACTAGTTTCCTGTGATTATGATTTCAGTGTGTCTGCCCTCTGATGCCCCCTAGCAATACCTACCGTCTTATTTGGGTTTCTCTTACCTTGGTCGTGGAAAATCTCTTCACAGCCTTTAAAAAAATAGCTTACAGTATTTCCATGTTTTATTTTGAAATAATTTAGATTTACAGAAAAATTATAAAACTAGTACAGTAAATTTCCATACTTACTTTCATTCAGCTTCTGCTAATATTAGCATCCTGCATGATGTAATAATATTATACTAAGTTATCAATATGGATATAGTATAATAAACTGAAGGCTAATTTGGATTTCACAGTATTTCCTTTTTTTTTTTTCTGTTCCAGGATCATACGTTGCATTTAGTTGTATCTCTGCTCAGGCTCCTCCAGTTTGTCAAAGTCCCTTGTCTCTTCTTTCTCATGACCTTGAAACTTTTGAAGAGTTCAAGTACAGTACTTTGATGGACGTATGATGCATGTTGCTCAGTGGTGGCCGACTCTTTGCTACTCGTGGGACTGTAGCCCACCAAATGCCCCTGTCCATGGGATTTTCCAGGCAAGAACACTGGAGTGTGTTGCCAGTCCCTCCTCCAGGGGATCTTTCTCACCCAGGGATGGAACCTGCATCTCCAGCACTGGCAGGCGGATTCTGTACCACTGTGCCACCTGGCATTGCCCTTCAATTTGGGTTAGTCTTTTATTCTCAAGTTTAGACTGTGATTATGCATTTCCAGCAAGAACACCACAGAAATGATTCCTCCGTCTGAGTACAGCACTCCAGGAGTTGGTGGTGTTGATACTGATGATGTGACCTTGATCACTTAATTAATGTGGGGTCTGCTGGGTTTCTCCCCTGGTAATTATTGTTTCTCCTTTTGTAATTAATCAATAACTTGCCTTTTTCACCATCTTACTTGTCAGTTTTAGTTAGCATCCATTTATAGATCTTGACTACTATAATTCTATGTTATGTTATTGATGATTTTGCTTTCATTTGCTTTATTTTTTCCACATTTCTTAGCTAACGTTATTACATGAGGGAGAAATGTCCTTTCTCCCTCATTTAACTATTTAAATTAAACATTTCCTTTTATTAATATAACTTATAAATGCTTACTTTATTCTGTGGATTTTATCCTATATTATTTTATTTTGTAGCTTATGTCCTTTCAGCTTTGCTTATTAGAAGCTTTTATAGATTGGCTCCTGTGCCCTTTCCACATTTCCCCATCTTCTTTAATTTTTTAAAAATTACTTTATGGGTGATAATTGACAAATATAATTGTATATTTTTAAAGTATATAACATAAAGATTTGATGTACGTACATAGTATGGGATGATTATGAAGGTCAAGGTAATTATCAAATCCATCACTTCACATAGTTAATATTTTAGTATTTTGAGTATTCTTGATTTCCCAGCAGTACATTTTTTTCCAGGTTCATCTTATATTTACTCTGCACCAAGCCTGGAATCAAGGAATCAACCACTTCTTGAAGTAGTCCTGGCTTCTTTAACTAGAGAGTAATACTGGGCTCCAGGTATGTTCATTGCAGCTAGATGTCACTGAATCTAGACTTCAGCACAAGGAGCATATACATGTAAGCATCTATACCAACAGGTACACACAGACATTATCTGTTTATCTCTCTATCTAACCATTCATTGATATCAACCTGTTTATCTATCATTGATCCATCTCTGTTATTAGTTTGCCATTCTTAACATAGGCTTTTAATGATACCTCTTATTCCATTCCTTCAAAGGACTAATTCTAGCCTTCCTTCTTCCTAATTTCTGTCCTATCAAATAGCAAGAAACCTGGTTCTCATTACATACATTATATTTATGTACTTGTTTGATCCTAGTATGTGCAAAATATATTTTTTGAGATCCTATACCCATACTCCTGGAAAAAAATGAATTTACTAACTGAAATATACATTTTACATACAGTACTTTTTATTTTCTCCAATCTTTTATAATCTCATCAAAATTCTAGTTTCCAAAGTTACTTAGGTTACTTATCTTCTTCTCTACCTTCAGAATGCTTTTTTAAATATGTTATCTATTCACTTTGCATTCTTCCCATATTATAGTTGATTTTTTTAAAACTTATGTGTAGTAAAATTCACTCTTTGTGGAATTCAGTTACTTTTGACATATATAGAATCTTACTCAACATATTTATACCATGGAAAAATTCCACCACCCCAAGTATTACCGTCTGCCACTCATATTTAGTCAAGCCCTCCCTCCACCCTTGGCAAGCACTGATCTTTTTGCAGTTCCCATAGACTTGCCTTTTAAAAAAGATTATATAAATGGAATTGAACAATATATAGCTCTTTGAGTCTGCTTTTTTCACACAGCAAAATAAATTTAGATTAATTATTTGATGAATCAATAATTCATTCCTTTTCATGTCTGAGTAATATTTCATTGTATGGATGAATTACATTTATTTATATATAAGGTATGAAAACAATATGGATTGTATTCAGGTTTCCTGGATTATGAATAACACTGCTATAAACATCTATATCTGGTGGCTCAGATGGTAAGATGAAAGTGAAACCTAGTGAAAGTGAGTCTCTCAGTCATGTCCAACTCTTTGTAACTGCATGGACTATACAGTCCATGGAATTCTCCAGGCCAGAATACTAGAGTGGGTAGCCTTTCCCTTCTTCAGGGGATCTTCCCAACCCAGGGATCAAACCCAGGTCTCCGACATTGCAGGTGGATTCTTTACCAGCTGAGCCACAAGGGAAACCCCAGATGGTAAGCTATCTGCCTGCTTTGCAGAAGGCCCTGGATTCGATCCCTGGGTGGGGAAGATCCCATGGAGAAGGAAATGATAACCCCCTCCAGTATTCCTGCCTGGAGAATTCCATGGACAGAGGAGCCTGACAGGCTAGAGTCTATGGGGTCTTAAAGAATAGTACAAGACTGAGCGACTAACACTCACTCAAATATGTACATATAGTTTTTGAAGAAACTTCAGTTTTCATTTCTCTTGGGAAAATGTCATTAATTGGAATTGCTAGGTCATACGAAAATGTATGTTTAACTATGTGATAAATTACCATACAATTTTCCACAAAATGGAAACATTGCATTCACAGGATTAGTATATTAGCAGGAGTACAGGTGGCCCATACCCTCGCCATCATTTTGTTATTGCCAGCATTTCTTAATTAAATATTCTACTATGTGTGCATTGGAATATCACTGTGCTTTTCACTTGCATCTACTCAATGACTAATTTTTATGAGCATCTTCCATATGGTTTTTGCCATCACTAAGCCCTCTTTGATGTTAGATAGTTTATTTACTCTTTTTGTTTAGGTTGTTTGTTCTCTTATTGTTGAATTTTGCTGTTCTTTATTCTGCATACAAGCACTTTGTGATAAAGGTGATCTGAAAACCTCAATGCATTATTTCTTCTATTTTTAGCAGTGTCTTTCATATAGCAAAGACATATATGTTTGTGTGTATGTATATATTTTAAATAAAATCTACACACACACACACAAACATATATAAAATAAATGTACACAAGGTCTAGACTACCTGGTCTAAATTTCTTGTTACTAAACTTCATGAATAAAGATCCAGAAAAAAGATAATCATCTTTGTCATTTCTGAATTAGTGGAAAGGAGTTTTGTTTTTATTTTAAAGAGAGCTATTAGACTGGAAATCCACAAACTGCAAGGATGTAATTAATGCTTATATAGCCATAAATATTATGTATATGATGAGCCGACTTACAAACAGAGGAAGTAACATTTTGTTAATACTGTAAATATGTTGATCTCTTCATAGGAAACATTCATGTAAGTTAAAAGATACATGACCTCATAGGTAACTGTTTTAATATGGACAAGAGCTAAATAACACCTGAACTAATTTAGATATATCCCTGCTTCTACAAATGACATAATAGGCCTCTGCCATCCCATAATATCTGGTTCCACTGCCACAGAGAGAAAGCCCAGTTCTGCATCCAAAATTTAATAGCAGTGGGCCTTCCTCAGATTTTCAGACAACTTGAAGGATGTCTCAGTACTGTGAATACAAATCAAAATAACCTACATTTTGGAAATTTTGAAACACAGCATCTGGATATTTGAAAATGCATTTTTCTAAAAAATCCAGTAGATGGCACAAATACCCCTATTTTTCCGGTGTTGACTATCATTAGTAATCATGAGAAGGATGGCATAGCTCTCAAGACAGAAGGAGGAGGTGGGGAAATGTTCTCAGATTCTGAGGAAAAGATGGTCTTGATTTGGAAAAAGGCCTTAGCTTTTGTGAAAAGAAATGATTCTCCTGATCTATTTGTAATTGATGACTTTAGAGATTTTATAGGAATGGAATAAGAGTTACTGGTGTTGCTCTAGCACATACCTTAAAATCAGCTATTTTAAAATGCACGTATTTAAAAAATAGAATTATAAATGTTATATAGTCCCATGAAATGTATGGAAATTAATTGCTGAAGAGTTGCCAGTAACCATTGATTGAGGATGGAATCCCTGTTTAACCCAAGGAGACCGTCCAGATTCACGGCAGTTTCTTACATAAGAAACTATAAACCAGATCACATCATTTTAGCTGTCCTCATCTACTGTTTTCCTTAGTCAAGTAGCTTCAGTCACTGTGCATCATTTAAATATTCTTTAATATTCCTCTAATTCTGGCTCTTTCTCATATTATGCAGTCTGTCTATCCCAAGAAATATTTCTACTCAGTATATAATGGAGCAATGGACCCCATGAGCAACACTGCTCTCCAAGTGCTCATAAAAATGTACAAACACACATTCACACATGAGTGCATCACTCAGCCTCAAGTAGAGCGTTTCAGACCACAGAGTTTTGGGCACGAGTTAGAAGGCTTTTTCTTCTGCTGGATAGCCAAAACTTGAAAGACTCCTCTCAGATTGATTCAGGGTGAATGATGGCCTCAGGTGACTGGTGTTTTCTCCCCGTCCACTGCTCCATCCATCATGTAAACAACCCCTCTAGTGGGCTTCCCTGGTGGCTCAGAGGCTAAAGCGTCTGCCTCCAATGCGGGACACCCGGGTTCGATCCCTGGGTCGGGAAGATCCCCTGGAGAAGGAAATGGTAACCCACTCCAGTGTTCTTGCCTGGAGAATCCCATGGACGGAGAAGCCTGGTAGGCTACAGTCTACGGGGTCACAAAGAATCAGACATGACTGAGTGACTTCACTTACTTACTTACACTTACTAGTGGTCACAGGTGAATGGAGCTTGTCCAGACATATGGAAAGAACATATTTTTTTCTTTCAAAAATCTTTTTCATTGTTTCTTCAGTCATGGCCTCATACATCAGTCAAGTGTCTGAGCATACCCCCCTGCATTTCATTTTCCAGTAATGAAGATTCTCTGAAAAAGCCCTCAGGAGATTCGTATCTCCTTCTCTAAAGCTAAGCATGGTGTGTCAGAATGCCTAAATTGTCAGGTTTCGCTTAAACTAAGGTGTATCCCCTGGTGCCGGGTTGGGCTCCTGTGGCGTGATCTCCTAGCGTGTGAACACAAGCAGGGCATGGAAAAAGAGAAGCCGGGTGGCCGGTTGGCATCCACAGATAGCAATTTCTTTTATATTCAGGCCTGCAGTCACAAAGTGCCACATTAATGAATCCTCCTCTGCCGACCCGTGTGTATCCCTTTCCCAGTTCCATCACTCATCTTTATGTTCTCGCCCTTCATCCTGAATTAAGAATGTATTTTCTTTTGAAATCTATTTTTTCTCTGTCTTTACCATAGGATATACTATAGCGCAGGTGCTCAGTCATGCACCAGGCCCCCCCGTCCATGGGATTCTCCAGGCAAGAAACTGGAGTGGGTTGCCATTCCTTTCTCCAGGGGATCTTCCCAACCCAGGGATCAAACCCACATCTCTTACATCTTCTGCATTGGCAGGTAGGTTCTTTACTACGAGCGCCACCCAGGAAGCCTATCCTCACCCTTCCCCCACTATAAAATTAGTCCCTTTAAAGCAGAAATGCCACCCTGTCTGTTCATCACCATTCCTCTGATTTCTGGAACACTTTCTCATGTGCTGTAGATTGAATTATAGGAGAAATAATGGATGGATGCAAATATTAAAAGGAACCTCTTGATCTTTACTGGCTCCATTTTTAACAGTATAGAGGAGGTTAATTAGGAAGTATCTTTTTCTCTTGGGACATGATTCTGGCATGAGATGGAAATAATTATGGAATTAAATAAGCACCAGAGGACATCAGAACAGGAAGGAGAGCTGAGAGGTGGCAGTTGGCTATAGAATTAACATCCATCAGGAGGACAGAGTTGGCTGAACCATAGCTCATTAAACAGGACGATTGGACACTTAACTATGGAAGAAGTACACTTGGAAATAACAGGGATTTGAGTTTTAGTAGAAAAAGCACTTCTCTGTGTAGTTTCTTCTGACTTTGTTACTTAGTATCTATGTTATGTAGGGCAAATTACAGATTTCTTGAAAACCTTAGTAGCATCATCTCTAAACTATGATTGCAGGATTTGCAGGATCTATTGGAAAGCACCCAAGAGTTGAGGTCAAAGATCTGAGTTGGAATCAGAAAGCTTTTTTCCTTCTTTAACCACACATAAGTTTCTTGACTTCTCTGAATCTTGGCTTCTTTAAGAGTTAAGTAGATATTTGGAATATCACATAATTCAATTGGCTCTGTTCCAGCCAACTGTAAACCTTTGCCTCTTGTGGATTAAATTTTCTCAAATCTTAAAGCTGGCAACTAAATTCACTAAAGACACACACAGACATCAACAGTGTGCCAATGGGTAGATTAAAAAAAAAAAAAAAACCTGCAATTTCTCTAGCCCATGGCTTTCTCATTCCAGTCTGGTTTCTGAGATGGTCAGAAGTCCATTTATTAGTGAGGGAAAATCATAAACATTTGTAGAATTAATGAAATGGCAATTGATGAATAAGGCTAGAAAATATGTCTATTAAAATTTAATTCAAGTCTAGTTCTGTACATGGGAGAAGGCAACGGCAAGCCACTCCAGTAGTCTTGCCTGGAAAATCCCATGGACAGAGGAGCCTGGTGGGCTACAGTCCATGGGGTCGCTACTAGTCGGATAAGACTGAGCGACTTCACTTTCACTTTTCACTTTCACACATTGGAGAAGGAAATGGCAACCCACTCCAGTGTTCTTGCCTGGAGAATCCCAGGGATGGCGGAGCCTGGTGGGCTGCCATCTATGGGGTCACACAGAGTCGGACACAACTGAAGTGACTTAGCAGCAGCAGCAGCAGTTCTGTTTATAAATTTCAATAATGAACAAAAGTGGAACTTTCAGATCTTGTTTGGTCATCTTTGATCAATGTTTGAGGTCAGACTATGTTCTAGAAGCTTATTTTTGACCAATGCCATTTTTCTTACACATATAGGCAAAAACAGTGATTACACAAATGATGAAGTTAGTCAAGCGAAAGACTAGTGAAAACAATTTTTTAAGTAGTCTGTTGTCTGCTGAAAAATGTAACTAAGTGTTTTTCGTCAGACTCATCATAACCTTAATAAGAAAATTAAAATGTTTTTTTGGTTTAGTGATAGTGATGTTAATAAAACAATGGACACAATGTACAGAGATGATAGAAAAGTATTTAAAATGTTTTTTCATAATATCCTGGTTAAGGTTAAGAAACATAAGCTATTTTTAAAGAAAATTAGGTAGATTGATGACTGATAGTTTAATGTTTTCCTGTTTGATGAATGAAAAGATTAAAGTAACTTGGTCTCATCAAAGGCTTTGTGACAAATGAGAGCTTTGACCTTTGTTTCATTAATGTTTTCATAAAAAATTTCTTAAAATGTTTCTCATATTGAGTTATGATAGAATTGTTTTTAGGCATAAGAATAAGATTGAACAGAACTTCAGGATCTAAAGAAATGGAATAGATTCAATGACCAAAGGTAAAATTCAAGCAATGTTCTTGATTCTAAAATAAATTGGTTACATGTCTAGTCAAGGGTATGGTTTTCCAGTGGTCATGTATGGATGTGAGAGTTGGACTGTGAAGAAGGCTGGTCACAGAAGAATTGATGCTTTTGAACTGTGGTGCTGGAGAATACTCTTGAGAGTTTCTTGGACTGCAAGGAGATCCAACTAGTCCATTCTAAAGGAGATCAATCCTGGGTGTTCATTGGAAGGGCTGATGCTAAAGCTGAAACTCCAATACTTTGGCCACCTCATGCCACGAGTTGACTCACTGGAAAAGACTCTGATGCTGGGAAGGATTGGGGGCGGGAGGAGAAGAGGACGACAGAGAATGAAATGGCTGGATGGCATCACCTACTCGATGGACATGAGTTTGAGTGAACTCCGGGAGTTGGTGATGGACAGGGAGACCTGGCGTGCTGTGATTCATGGGGTTGCAAAGTCGGACACGACTGAGCGACTGAACTGAACTGTACTGAAGAACAGAGATGCTGGGAGGTGGCCCAGTAGCAGCACATGATGAACTGCCTTCTGCACTTCTTGTTTGATTCCCCTCCAAGTGCTGAGGTGGCTAGAAAAAAAAAATGTCATTCTGTACCTATTAAAAATAAAATCTAGGAGGTAATGGTTGAGTGTTCAGATCAAGAAAAGCATGCATGAAATTTTTTTTAAGTAACAAAGATGAACTAGAACATTTGACAGCCAGGTTATTTTGTGGGACACAGTATTTCTTCCACAGGTTTTTGCAGTTATACTTCCAAAGATGGCCTCACAAATATGTATCTCATCCTACTGCCTCTTCTTAGCATGGGACACAGTCCCTCCTCCGTCAAAGTGTAAGATCTATGCTGCTTCCTGTTGAGACAAGGTAGATCTTTGTAAGTGCCTTGTCTGGTAGTGTGGGGGGAAATGGTGCTTTATGACTTCAGAGACTAGATCATAAAGAGCAGTGTGTCTCCTACATCTCTGTCTCTTTCGTCTGTCTCTCTGCCTGTTGCTGTTCAGCCACTAAGCCATGTTCGACTTTTGTGACCCCATGGATTGAGGCACACCAGGCTTCCCTGTCCTTCTCTATCTCCTGGAGTTTTCTCGAACCCAAGTCCATTGAGTCGACGATGCCATCCAACTATCTCATACTCTGTTGGCCCTTCTCCACCTGCCCTCAATTTTTCCCAGCATCAGGATCTCTCTCAATGAGTAGGCTCTTTGTATCAGAGGCCAAATGGAACTTCAGCTTCAGCATCAGTCCTTCCAATGAATATTCAGGGTTGATTTCCTTTAGGATGGACTGGTTTGAATTCCTGACTGTCCAAGGGACTCTGAAGAGTCTTCTTCTACACCGCAATTCAAAAGTATCAGTTCTTCAGCTCTCTTCCTGATGGAGAGCCCAAATATGAAGACACAGCAAGACCACTGTCTGCAAGCCAGAAAGAGAGCCCTTACTGAGAACCATATAGTCTGGCACCTTGATTCTGGAATTCCCAGCCTTCAGAACAATGATAACTAAATGTCTACTGTTTAAGTTACCTAGGCTATGACATTTTTTATAGCAACCTAAGCATATTAAAGTTATTTGAAGCTCTATCACACATGGAATATCCTAATCTAATTGTTATAACAAGGCTATCATATGAATGATATGACAATCTTTTCACATAGGAAGAAAGTAAAATTCATAAAGATTAATCCATTGACTGTGTAGCTTCCAAATGATGTAGATAAAATAAATCTAGGTCAAAACCCCAAAATCTTTTATTTTTCCCTAAATTAGTTACCTCTGGACACTTTAAAACACTTCTTTAGGATATCCATGTGTGGTTTTCCTCTGCTGGTTGACAGCAGAAAGCTGCAAGAACCCATTACTTCCACCCTAAGAACTGAAACAATCCATAAAGTGACCAATCATAGTTTTTTAAACTTAACAGAGATCAGAGAACACAAAGAAATTGAAATGAAGCAAACTCCAGAAAAGAAGGAGGCACTTACCACCACTGCTTTCATCCCAGGCAGGATTGCAGAAAAAGGAGGGCTCTTTCTTGGATAGAGACCAGGAAAAACTAGATAAGTTTCTACAGAACAGTGAGTGGCTACTGTGCCAGGTCAGCGTCAAGAGGGAGCAAGCTACAAAGGGAGAGAATCCACCCACCAACTCTTTCCTATAGGTTTTCCCTTTGTCTGTGGGGAAGGAACTCAAGCTTGGACCTGGGAAAAATGGCTGAGATAGAGTCACCTTGAGTAGGGCAGGGGGGAGGCCATATGCAAGGCAACCACTTTCAGAAAATGTGGGGGGAGGCAGAGTACAATGTGAAAAGAAAGCAAAGGAAAGATGGAAGCCTCCAGAATAAGCCAGGGGGGAGACAAGGGGGCAAGGAATAAAAAATAAATTAAAAAAAAAAAAGAAAGACAAGTCCCATGAGAGAGGATTCATGATGTAGAGGAGATTAATCAATAGGAGAAAAAACATTCAAAGAGTTTATGAAGAAGAGTTCATGTAGGTAAAGAGGAAATTTGCAGATTATAAGAACTGAGAGTAGTTTTATACAGTTTACATGAGATATGACTGATAGTAACTGAAAACACCTTGCCTGGAAGCCTAGAAAACTCCCATAGTACTATAATATGAACGTGCCAGTGTAACAACTGCTCTACTCCGGGGCTTTCATCTGTAAAATGGAGGCAATGCAATAGTCTGTCCTGAAACTCCAATACTTTGGCCACCTCATGCGATGAGTTGACTCACTGGAAAAGACTCTGATGCTGGGAGGGATTGGGGGCAGGAGGAGAAGGGGACGACAAAGAATGAGGTGGCTGGATGGCATCACCGACTCTGTGGACATGAGTTTGAGTGAACTCCGGGAGTTGGTGATGGACAGGGAGGCCTGGTGTGCTGTGATTCATGGGGTCGCGGAGAGTCGGACACGACTGAGCGACTGAACTGAACTGATGGAGTTATTGTGACATTCCATGATTCAGTTCACAGGAAACTCTTAGAACAGTGCATGGGACACAGTGAACTAGGCATTTACTGAGATTGGCAGAGGGAAGACATCAAGGTATTACATTGCCTCACCTACAAAACTCTATCCACAACCATCCAGGCCTTATTCTTCACATCCATGATCCTCTCTCTGACCACCAGGCTTTCACATAGGACTGGGGAGGTGCTGACCTCCAGATAGTCTTTCTAACCCTGCTCTTTCTGGCTAGTAGGGCCAGTTTCATGAGTCACACAGGACCACAAATTGCTTTCATGCTCTGCTGTTGCTTTCTTGAAATCCACAATGATTTGTGAATAAGGGGGATCCACAATTTTCATTTTAACCTGGGCCTCACAAATTATGTAGCTGCTCTGTTGGCTAACTGCATCGTAAGTCACAACTTAGAAGTCACACCTTGTAGGTAGACTTTTGCTGTTGTTGCTGTTCAGTCACCCAGGTGTGTCTGACTCTTTGCCACTACATGAACTGCAGAACACCAGGCCTCCCTGTCCCTCACCGTCTCCTGGAGTTTTCCCAAATTCATGCCCATTGCCTTCTGGAACCTGGTAAATTGCCACCACTCTATCTCCTACTGAAAACTGAAAGTGTTAGTCCCTCAGTTATGTCTGACTCTGCAACCCCATGGACTGTAAGCCTCCAAGTCCCTCTGTCCATGGAATTCTCCAGGCAACAGCACTGGAGTGAGTTGCCATTCCCTTCTCCAGGGGATCTTCCCCACCCAGAGAGAGAACCCAGGTTTCCTGAATTGCAGGAAGATCCTTTACTTTCTGAGCCACCTTAGTACTTTTTATTTCTCCCATTATATAATTATGGAATTCTAAATTGCTTATCTCTGTGAGATAGTGAAAGCTGTAGAAAGTCTGGACCATTGTCAGTCTTGCTCAGTATTTTGTTTACTCCAGCGTTTTCCACAGGCCATGGCGTATATATTCAACAGCTATGTGCTGAGTGAATGAATAACATGTTTGCCATGAACAGGGAAACATCTGAAAACCACTGCTCCCTGACCCTATACTACATGAATATCATACAGATTTCCCTGGAAGGCCAAATCCATGACAGGGAAGACACGGGATACAATGCCCACTGAGAAACAACGGATTTCTCCCAAACTTAATTCAGAGACTTGCAGCAAGTTGTCAACTGTAAAAGGAAAGAGTAGGTTATTTGGACATTGGATTCAAAAGTTGTGATATTTACTGAAAGAGGCTAAAAGTGCTACCAGGTAGGTATGAATTTCTAGTAATTACTGACACTCCTCAAAAATGAACAGAGATGAATGGAGAGAAAGGCAATGATTGCAAGCAGGTCCACCAAGCATACTCCTCCCAAGAGTGTTCAAAAAGATCTGTTGAGCAGGTACAGGCCCACACACTGTTTCTCTTTGGTGGTTTTGAAGAACGTGTATAGTTATTGTAGTTTTTCTCTAGGTTGAAAAATATACTGTGAGCAATTTCTATTCAAAAGATTATTTTTGTTATTTGTCATTGTGTTGTAGCCAGGAAGTTAGAGCCACTCTAAGATGAGATTTTATGATCACTCCTTCATACTCTGTGAATTATAAAATATAATGTTTATAGAGTGTTTTGATAAAGTAACTCATAAAGCATTATTTAATAGTTAAATAATGAGCCCTGAGTCAACATCACACCTGGGCTCTCATCCAATTTCTGCTAACTCTCTCGGTTACACTTGGCAATTCATTTAACCTTCCTACACCTCAGTTTCTCCAAACTGAGAAAGCTTGGATGATTTCTAGGTTCTCTTTAAGCTCTACAATTTCTAGGGGTTGGAGTTGGAGAAGAACTCCTTTGGAGGTTTAGGTAGTCACAGTTAGCTTAAAGAGAGATGTTGTTTATGAGAAAGTGACAGAGAAGAAATAAAGTCCAAAGAACAGAATCTGCGTATCTTGGAAACCATACAAATTGCACAACATTCTTTTCTCAAGACAGTAGGTTTGTGGAGGGGTACAATTCTTAATAAGCACAGGTCTAGAGAGAAAAGCATAACTAGATGAGCATATTCTAGTAAAAAAAAAAAAAAAATCTCCACTCCACAAAACAATCTAAAAATCCCAAACAGCAGGAGGAAGCAAAGGTGGCTCTCAGATGAAGGTGGGAGTGCATGGCATGAGTGTGGACCCACAGGAAAGTTTACAAGGAGAAGGAGACAGCTCTGATTTTCTGTGTATCTCAAGGTTTGACTAGTAATGGTGCCTTCAGAAATAAATAGCCATTCCTTTCAGAAGGTTTCTTTGAATGTTTTGTCACATTCTTAGTAATTCTTTTGTCCAAAAAACACCTTCAATGCTTTTTTTTGTAAAGCTGCCATTTGGAAAATGTGCCTAGAGAGAGTAATTCCATCTCTTCTTGCCATCTCCCTGCCCCTGTGCTTTTGAGAGGAGGGTTTAACAACACCATCTGAGGAGCATGGTGAGAAGATTAAGGTGGTTTGACATGAATAATGGGGAGGTTTTCTGCAGCACGTGCACAAGAAATCATGAGGATTTAGATATGACTCAGGAAGAGAGAAATTAATAGATATGTTTGATCCCCCTCATTGAGTTGGGGTGAAGGAAGGGGGATAATACCTATATTTCAAAGTTATTCTCATAAAGCAGAAGTCTAGAGATATAGATAGAGTTTCCTTTTTTCTGGAAAGGTTTAAAGGGACCATGTGGCAAATAGTCTGTAGGTTTCAGGGAATAGGGTTTTATATTCCGGACTTGATATGTAACATCAAAGATAGAATCTTTTGGGAAAATGAGGAGAGCTTCCCATAATGACTGGTATCAGTTCAGTTCAGTTCAGTCGCTCAGTCGTGTCAGACTCTCTGCGACCCCATGAATCACAGCACACCAGGCCTCCCTGTCCATCACCAACTCCCGGAGTTCACTCAAACTCATGTCCATAGAGTCGGTGATGCCATCCAGCCATCTCATTCTCGGTGGTCCCCTTCTCCTCCCACCCCCAACCTTTCCCAGCATCAGAGTCTTTTCCAGTGAGTCAATTCGTCACATGAGGTGGCCAAAGTATTGCAGTTTCAGCTTTAGCATCAGTCCCTCCAATGAACATCCAGGATTGATCTCTTTTAGAATGGACTGGTTGGATCTCCTTGCAGTATAAGGGACTCTCAAGAGTCTTCTCCAGCACCACAGTTCAAAAGCATCAATTCTTCGGCGATCAGCCTTCTTCATAGTCCAACTCTCACATCCATACATGACCATTGGAAAACCATAACCTTGACTAGACAGACCTTGGTTGGCAAAGTAATGTCTCTGCTTTTAATATACTATCTAGGTTGGTCATAACTTTCCTTCCAAGGAGTAAGCGTCTTTTAATTTCATGGCTGCAATCAGCATCTGCAGTGATTTTGGAGCCCCAAAATATAAAGTCTGACACTGTCTCCACTGTTTTTCCATCTATTTCCCATGAAGTGATGGGACCAGATGCCATGATCTTTGTTTTCTGAATGTTGAGCTTCAAGCCAACCTTTTCACTCTCCTCTTTCACTTTCATCAAGAGGCTTTTGAGTTCCTCTTCACTTTCTTCCATAAGGGTAGTGTCATCTGCATATCTGAGGTTATTGATATTTCTCCCAGCAATCTTGAAAGACTGGTATAGAAGTGTTTAAAAGATTTGTTGGTCTGATCAAAAGGGTTTACATCCCAGACTTGGGGGCTAAACAGAATGCACGATGTTAGAACTGAAAAATCAGGATACTCTGTGAAATAGTAGCTCCCAGGCCTTCTGAAGACCAAGGTCAGATCTAGCCCAGAGCCCCTTCTACTCATTTTTTTATTGGCTATACCAAATCAGGGCCTGGTTCAGACTCAATTTCCATTTTTAGGCTGGAAATGTAACATTTATGGAAAAGATGATATTGTATTAAAAGTCATTCTGATAGTAAGTGCTGTAGCACAAATCTATTATTCCATATCTCATTTCACCCCAGCAGGCTGCCTTTGTTAAGTTCACCAAAGCACTCAATAAGAAATTCTATGATATTATTGGAAATAAGATGAAAATGCAATTGGGACAATTACACAGTTACACATGAGCAATTTATGGGTGTTACAACTCAGAGGTTTAAAAACAGATTTCAGTCTTGTTTTTTTCAAATTTTTTATCAATGACTTTAGTGTTTTATATTGTGTTAAGTCAGTAGGAATCTCAGTAATATGAAGCTAAATTCTCAAATGTATTTTATATTCCAGTACATAAGCCATCTTTGAAATTGTTAGCTATGCTTTTGGAAAAAGAGCTAAAATAGAGGATTTAAATCAAACAGTAACACAATTCATCCAGCTTTAATATATTTTCTGTGATTATAAAAATGATGATTGAATACACTACAGAAGTTCTTCTTCATTTCTTTATTTCTATATAATTTCTTTCCTTTCCATTTCTATAAGTCTGACTGGGAAATAATCATAATGATTATATAATTCATAATTACTCATTCAAGGGATTTTTTTTCAGGTATAATTGAGGAGACTCCCCCCCAGAAAGTTGGTATTTTTCCAAATATATCTTGTAATTGTTGAGAAACAGATATGGTGGCCTCAGATTCACTGCCTTCACTTTCTAACAGCAAGTTTTATTTTCTCATGATTAGGCTTTATCAAGTAGGTGAGTCTTCCATGTAAAATGCACCACAATTTGGTGTTTTTCTCTCCTTCCAGATAGGCAATGGAATAAAGACCGGTAGAAAAATAGGAAGGCATAGTTAGAGGAGCATAGCCAGCATGACCGAAGACAGTAGCAGGCGATAGAAAGCAGCTCAGGAGGTATTGCAGGACCAACTACATTCAGTCTGCAACCATACAGAACCCTATGGGGTCTTCCCAGGACAGGTCCCCTGTGTCCTCTCCTTCCTCTTATTTGCAGAAAAACTATAGCTTCTAAGACCTCCCCTGAGTTCCAAGGAATACACTTCATCAGAGAAGTGAGAAAATGCACACACAAAGGAAACAGTCAAACAAGACAAAATAATAATCAAGGACAATTAGTTCTTTCTCAAAAACTATAGATATTATTATAAGCCAAATCCTTAGAGTTTTTTGGTTTTTTGGTGTTTTTTTTTGGTTTGTTTTCTTTTTTTAGTTAGATACTGAAACCCCCACCAAGTGGAAGAAGTTAACCATATGCTGCCCACAAGCAAGTACACCCCAGACAGGTTAGAATCAGGAAGTTGATCATGCTGACTCCTGATTAAGTCACCACCAACCAATCAGAAGAAAGTTTACAAGCTGTATAAATTCTCTAACTCACACAAACCTTTCCCTGAAATACAACAGAGAGCTCAGGTCTTTTGAGCAATAACGACCTATACTCCTTGTTTGGCACTTGCAATAAAAGTTGCACTTTTCTTCACCACAACCTGGTGTGAGAAGATTGACTTTACTGCACATAGGTGAGGGGACCCAAAGTTAGTTAGGTAACAAGTTGGGCACAGATGCTGGAAAGGGCTGAAGAGGAAGAATCCTTTCTTTGATGGAGAACCAGCATCAAAGCCTCTCCAGATGGGGAGTAAGCTGGATGTAGAGAGTTAAAATGTTGTCTATGTGACATCTGCTCTAACTCAGGTCCATATCCCAACAGAGGCACCAAGAGGTCCCCAAGGCAAAAATAGACAATCCATCTCAAATTCTCCAGACACTGAAAATCTGTCTGGGAAAGCCTAAGATGCTTGGAAGACATTATGTAAGCACTTTCAGTGTGAATCATGAGTCAGTTTTACACTAGAGAGTTTTTATATAGATCTTTGGTTATTGATTTTGTCACCCCTCTTAGTTCTCCTTTTCTGGGATTAATTCTGAACAAAGTTTTGCAGATTCTGGATACATCCTCTAGCCCCTCTCCCTCTCCCTTGTCCCCTCACTCTCCATTCTTTCTTATATTTTATTTTTGAATTTACTTGTTTTCACTTTTTTTCAAATTGATTTCTAGGCAAATTGCTCCATCTTCAGGATGATTAATCTTTCTACCATATCTATTCTGGTACTCATCACTTCAATTTGGTCATTTAATTCAGTTTTTATTGTTATTGTTAGTGTATGAAGCACCCTTTATTTCTACAATCATTATTTTTAGAAAAGTTTCTCAATTTAGAACTCTGATATTGACTAGAGTTTTCTATCATAAGGAACAGATTTTTAGAGGTGTTTTTTTTTTCTATTTCTTGAATAGCTCTTTATATACTTCTACATATTATTACATATTCTTCTTAAGTATTCTTTGATTTTTGATGATCTATTAATATATGTAAGTGGGTTTATATGTGTGCTAAGTTGCTTCAGTTGTGTATGACTCTTTGTGATGATATGGACTGTAGCCCACCGGGCTTCTCTGTCCATGGGATTCACCAGGCAAGAATACTGGAGTGGGTTGACATGCTGTCTTCCAGAGGATCTTCCCGACCCAAGGATCAAGCCTGCATCTCCTGTGGCTCCTGCATTGGCAGGTGAGTTCTTTGGCACTTCCACTCGTGCCACTTGGGAAGATGCATGTCTAAACCAGTATTGGCAAGTAGGATAGATTTCTGCAAATGATAGAACACTCACTGTTAGCTGGTGATCCAACCAGCTGGTGGTTTCAGAGCCTGGTGGTTGTAAGCAGCCCCGCCGGTGAAACTGATCAGGATCTCCCTCAGAGTTGGCAGGGATTTGACACTCATTGAGGAGATACTCCTTGTTTATTGTGGAAATAGATTACCTGGTGCCTTCTTCTATTTCAATCTGGCCTCAATTTCTAATGTTGTAAGTAGCAGGTGACCTGCATCAATTACAAACCTGTTTATGGCTTTACTTAGGACAGACACTGAGTTTGATTGGCTTCTTGAGACTGGACTCTGGAATAGCCATTCTGAAATCGTGTGTCACAATCTTTCTCCCGGGCCCATGGGATACTCTATCTTAGGTCATGCTGTATTTGCTTTAAGGGCTTTTCTAAATATATAAACATATTTCATATTTATCAGCAGCTGAATTCTATTTTCTATCACTTGGATTTCTTTCTATTTCACATCCACTAATGGTACCCATTAGTGGAGAAGGAAATGGCAACCCGCTGCAGTGTTCTTGCCTGGAGAATCCCAGGGACTGGGGAGCCTGGTGGGCTTCCGTCTATGGGGTCACACAGAGTCGAACACGACTGAAGTGACTTAGTAGCAGCAGCAGCAATGGTACCCATAGAAGTTTCCTAGTAGTTGTGCATTATCTCTTACTCTTCCATTTTAATTGCATTTTGGTGGTGAAGGAAGATATACTCCTTAGCTTTTCTGAATCTGAATCCAAAGTCTATCTCCAAAATTTACACTCAAATGCCTCTACTTCAATGGGAAATCAATCAAAGTAATAACAAGGGGGAAACAAGCAAATCTATTGATAAATATGAGAATTATTTTA
Source organism: Moschus berezovskii (assembly GCF_049115385.1). Classification (NCBI taxonomy): domain Eukaryota; kingdom Metazoa; phylum Chordata; class Mammalia; order Artiodactyla; family Moschidae; genus Moschus; species Moschus berezovskii. The sequence continues at coordinate 22,032,922 of NC_142477.1, read as the reverse complement.
GAATCATGCTCTTGGTTTTTGACCAGAGAATTGGCCTATATGTTGAATGGAAAATGAAATTAGCCTATACCACTGTAGCTCAATACAAGGGTCTTAAGGGATGTAATAATAATAATAATAATATTGGATCACAACATCCCCTATGATGCCAGAAAGTCATATGATGACCCCTTTCCACTTTTTCACGTGTAAATCAAATTACATGAGATTCAAAAAATTCATTTTACACTTAATTGTGGGTTATAGAATTTAGAAATAGAGTGATGAATTAATGTCTTTTATCTTTTCAAACTAAGTTATTTATCAAATTATTTCCTTATGAATCATGGTAACTCAATGCTACCCTTTTCTCATTTTCTATGCTGGAATTGTGAACTCTGTCTTGAATTATTTTCCATTTTCTACCAAGATGCTACTGTTTTACTTCATAAAGTTGATATACAATTTTACCTTATTTTTGTTAAAATCCAAATATCTTTTATCAATAAATCTTTGAGCTCTGATTTTGAACATTCCTGCTAGATAATTATCACTTCACACACCAGTTTAACTGGAATTCTCAGAGTAGATACATTCTGAATATAATATCCATTACTATCTCTATTTTATCTCAGTATTTTAATTCTTCATTGTCCAACATAGGGACAACTATGGTATTGTTTTCAAATTTATACTCTCATCTATATTTTTGTTGGTATTTGATATCTGCGATGCAGCTATTTTATCTTCTCCACAGCCCCTTTCTTAAGTGAAAGAAAGGAACATCCAGAAAAAATACCATAGTATTAGCCAGTCCAAAAGATGCCATTCTAAACCACAGGCTTATCACCCTTGAAACACTTACAATTCTGCACATTGAGCCAGTTTTCTCAGGTTATAACTTTTTGGTGACCTTAATTTAAAAAGAAGCCTTTTTACTTTTATTACCCAATTCACTAAGGAGTCTTATACGATTGCCACTTTGTTTCAAATGTAAACCATCTTTTCTCCCTGGCTCACAATAGACAGTGTGGTATCCCATAAAGCTTTCTGCTCTCAGGCTCTGCACTCATGATCATTATCTTTGCCAACAATTTCATTTTCTGCGTTTTCCCTTGTGTAATGTCCTAGCAATTGTGTGTGGTTGGTTTGCTCTATCCAAATGGCTTTCAAGCAGAACACATGCTTCAAATTCACTTAAGCACTTGGGCCACGTGGGAATCATCTATTACTTAGGGTACTCTCACAGACCACATTTCTATTAGTGTGATAACCATGTCCTTCCTAATCCAAGGGAAAAAATAAGGTAAGGTCACTGTGTGTGTGAATTCAAAGCAAATAGCATTTGAAGTCTGCAAATGCATTGATGTATCCTGAACATTTAAATCTTTCAGTTCCTGCCAATGTAGTCAGAGCTGTAAAAATTGAATTAAGATCTCTCTAACTTAGGCATATTTATTTCACTTTGATCTTCATGTATCTCTTCCATTTCCCTTTCTCATTTTATTTATTTATTTACTTTTAGCCAACACAGAGGATATGTATATTTAGTGAGATTTTTTTTTTTTAAGTATCATCTAATTGCTATAATGTCCAAAATTACAGATGTCAAGCTATCAGGCAGGGGAGCTATTCCATATGTAAAAATTGCCCTAAAATTGACATGAAATATTCATGTTTTACTACTCCTGAGCCAAGGAATGAAAAAATAGGATGATGAAGACATGCTAAAATAAGCTTGCATTTCCATTTAAAATGTTTTTTGTTGAACAAATCTGCGGAGGAAAGGCAGAGATAGAAGATTTAAAGAAACATCCATTGATCAGTGATCAGCTTCCGTATAAAAGTAACATTTTCATTCTCACAAGAAGAACTAAGCTTTATATACGTATACTATCCAGATTTAGCTTCCAATTACATTTCTGTTTCTCTAACCTGGTGGCTCACATGGTAAAGAATCTGCCTGCAATGCTGGAGACACAGTTTCTATCCCTGGGTTGGGAGGATCCGTGGAGAAGGGAATGGCAACACACTCCAGAATTCTTGCCTGGAAAATTCCATGGACAGAGGAGCCTGGCGGGCTACAGTCCATGTAAAGAGTGGACATCACCGAGTGACCAACACTTTCACTTTCACTTTCTCTCTCGTGCCCTCTCTCTCTTTTTCTCCGTCTTCACTTACCCTCTTCAGCATTCTATTTGAGTTCTTATGTTGCATAATTCTATTTTATCTTTTATTTATTCCATTAAAATAAAATATAATTTTTTCATGATAGTCTTCTTTTATATATGGATATAGACTAGTTTACCCTACTAGTCTATATAGATATTAGTTTACTTTCTCTTTTTTATGGCTGGATATTTACACCTAGAGAAGAGATTTCTAGTTGTGTCTTAGTTCCTTTCCCTCATTTTCCACAATAAAAAATGTAGCTGCAAAGCTCCTTCCTGATTCCTGTGATATAAATATGGATGTGACTATGTAAATGAATAAATACAACCTCTGAGAGATGGCAGAATGACATTTTGGACAGAACTAAACCCTGGCAAAATTTCAAAGCAGAGTACTTACATCAGAACTCAATTTCTCAGAATTATATATATATATATATATATAATTTAAAGAAACCTCTGCATATCAAGTCACAAGGTATTCATCATTAGTTCAGTTGCTCAGTTCTGTCCAATTGTTTATGACCCTATGGCCTGCAGCACTCCAGGCCTCCCTGTCCATCACCAGCTCCTGGAGTTTATTACTTAAACTCAAGTCCTCTGAGTCGGTGATGCCACCCAATCATCTCATTCTCTGTCCTCCCCTTCTCCTCCTGCCTTCAATCTTTCCCAGCATCAGTGTCTTCTCCAATGAGTCACTTCTTCGCATCAGGTTGCCAAAATATTGGACTTTCAGTATCAACATCAGTTCTTCCAATGAATATTGCAGGCTGATTTCTCTTAGGATGGACTGGTTGAATCTCTTTGCAGTCCAAGGGACTCTCAAGAGTCTTCTCCAACACCACAGTTCAAAAGCATCAATTCTTCAGTGCTCAGCTTTCTTTATAGTCCAATTCTCACATCCATGACTACTGGAAAAACCATAGCTTTGACTAGACAGATATTTGCTGGTAAAGTAATGTCTCTGCTTTTTAATATGCTGTCTAAGATCGCCAAAGAATTGATGCTTTTGACTGTGGTATTGGAGAAGACTTTTGAGAGTCCCTTGGACTGCAAGGAGATCCAACCAGTCCATTCTAAAGAAGGTCAGTCCTGGGTGTTCATTGGAAGGACTGATGCTAAAGCTGAAGCTCCAATACTTTGGCCACTTCATGCGAAGAGTTGACTCACTAGAAAAGACTCTGATGCTGGGAGGGATTGGGGGCAGAAGGAGAAGGGGATGACAGAGAATGAGATGACTGGATGGCATCACCGACTCAGTGGAGATGAGTTTGAGTGAACTCCAGGAGTTGTTGATTGACAGGGAAGTCTGGCATGCTGTGATTCATGGGGTCGCAAAGAGTTGGACACGACTGAGCAATTGAACTGAACTGAACTGAAGTTAGTCATAACTTTTATTCCAAGGAGCAAGCATCTTTTAATTTCATGACTGCAATCACCATCTGCAGTGATTTTGAAGCCCAGAAAAATAAAGTCAGCCACTTTTTCCACTGTTTCCCCATCTGTTTGCCATGAAGTGATGGGATCGGATGCCATGATCTTAGTTTTCTGAATGTTGAATTTTAAGCCAATTTTTTTCACTCTCCTCTTTCACTTTCATCAAGAGGCTCTGTAGTTCTTCACTTTCTGCCATAAGGGTGGTGTCATCTGCATATCTGAGGTTATTGATATTTCTCCCAACAATCTTGATTCCAGCTTGTGCTTCATCCAGTCCAGCATTTCTCATGATGTACTCTGCATAAAAGTTAGATAAGCAGGGTGACAATATACAACCTTGATGAACTCCTTTGCTAATTTGGAACCGGTCTGTTTTTCCATGTGCATTTCTAACTGTTGCTTCTTGACCTTCATACAGATTTTTCAGGAGGCAGATAAGGTCGTCTGCTCTTCCCATCTCTTTAAGAATTTTCCACAGTTTGTTGTAATCCACTCGTTCAAAGGCTTTGGCATAGTCAATAAAGCAGAAGTAGCTGTTTTTCTGGAACTCTCTTGCTTTTTTGATGATCCAACAGATGTTGGCAATTTTATCTCTGGTTTCTCTGCCTTTTCTAAATCCAACTTGAACATATAGAAGTTCACAGTTCACGTATTGCTGAAGGCTCGCTTGGAGAATTTTGAGTATTACTTTGCAAGTGTGTGAGATGAGGGCAATTGTGCAGTAGCTTAAGCATTCTTTGGCATTGCCTTTCTTTGGGATTGGAATGAAAACTGACCTTTTCCACTGTGGCCACTGCTGAGTTTTTCAGATTTGCTGGCCTATTGAGTGCAGCACTTTTATAGCATCATCTTTTAGTATTTGAAATAGCTCAACTGGAATTCCATCACCTCCATTAGCTTTGTTTGTAGTGATGCTTCCTAAGGCCCAGTTAACTTCACATTCCAGTATGTGTTTAGGTAGTGATCACACCATCGTGATTATCTGGGTCATGAAAATCTTTTTTGCATAGTTCTTTTGTGTATTCTTGCCACGTCTTCTTAATATCTTCTGCTTCTGTTAGATCCATACATTTCTGTCCTTTATTGGGTCCATCTTTGCATGAAATGTTCCCTTGGTATCCCTAATTTTCTTGAAGAGATCTCTAGTCTTTCCAATTCTATTTTTTCCCTCTGTTTCTTTGGATTGATCACTGAGGAAGGCTTTCTTATCTCTCGTTTCTTTTCTTTGGAACTCTGCACTCAGATGGCTATATCTTTCCTTTTCTCCTTTGCCTTTTGCTTCTCTTCTTTTCACAGCTATTTGTAAGGCCTCCTCAGATAACCATTTTGCCTTTTTACATTTCTTTTTCTTGGGGATGGTCTTGGTCACTGCCTCCTGTACAATGCCTGGAACATCTGTCCATAGGTCTTCAGGCACTCTAGCAGATCTAATCCCTTGAATCTATTTGTCACAAAGTATTAATTCAGTGTCAAGTTTGTGATGATTTAGAGGGTTGTCCAGCTTCTTCGCTTGCTCTCATTTCTACAGGCAGCTCTGGGATTTAATGCTGTCACTAATTCACACATGAAAGAAATGACTCACCTTTGCTTTCTGATGGTCCAGGACACGTGTCTTCTGCTGCCACCCTTGGGAAGTGCTCCCATCATCTGTTTCTTACATCTTTTTCTCACCTCTCTCTCTGACTAGAAAGAACACATCTTTCTGTGTAAGGTCTCAGCCCTTTCACAGAGAATTTTCACTCTGGGAAGGAGCAAAGAAAATTCAACATAGAAGCCTGAGATGATGCAAGGTAGGTTTTTTTCATGGGGCTTTTTAGTACTTGGGTTTGATCGGTTCAAGTACCTACTTACTCTACATTTCAAACAATCATCTTTTTAAACATTCAAGGTTTGTGGCTTTGCCTAGCTAAATTACCAGACTAACGCAGGAAACTATCCACAGAAAGCTCCACTTCCTCTTCTTCCATTCCATTCACCCCCCACCCCTCACAGTCCCTTAGCAATGCCATTATGTTTGCACCTTGCTCGTGGACACATTCAGATTCTTTCCAGAGGACTTCCACGACTTTGTAAGAACTGTAGCTGGATACCTGCTTAGATGACCTCAGGAATTCTATAAAAATGGCAGAAATCTATCTTTCCCTCTCTAAAAGAGACATTTTAGAATGCACTGGAGTTAACTTGTCACATCCCTGGACCAGACTGCATATCCTGTTAAAGCTGTATCTGGGCTTCCTAGGTGGTGCTAGTGTTAAAGAATCTGCCTCACAATGCAGGAGACACAAGAGAAATGGATTTGATCCCTGGGTCAGGAAGATCCCATGAAGTAGGACATGGCAACCCACTGCAGTATTCTTGCCTGAAGAATCCCATGGACAGAGGAGCCTGGCAGACTATAGTCCATGGGGTCGGACACAACTGAGTGACTCAGTGCACAGCACGTGAAGCTGTGTCCAGGACTGTTTCACACATGCTGCCCGGGTGTACAGAAATGATATTTAATTTACTCTTAGACTAAACATAGCTTATGATTCTGAGTTCACAGCTTGATCTGAGTTAAACTGTATCAATAAGTGAACTCCATATATGCCTCATTCTCTCTGCCTGATCCCATCTGTGGGGGACGGGGGACATAGCTGAAATTCCCATTGGTATCTAATGTTCTCTTATTCCTTAAGAAATAGGACTCAGGAGCGTAACAGGTATATAAACTGTCCATCTAGAAATTGCCTTTCATAACCTCTTTATAGCTAAGAATGTATAAATGTAACTAGGCACTTGGATACGTTTTGGCAGAAGGAGCTCAAGTGTCATGTGTGATTCCTGGGCATCTACTTTCAGCGAAGGTCTTAGTTGACATCCATCTATAGTGCAAGGCACAGTCCTTTCATCATGAATTTTACTTTTCTTCTCCACTAGGCCTTCAGTTGGAACACTTTCCTTTCTGCAGACAGTTCATAAAGCAGCTCTCAACATCTCTTCCATAGGAGAACATTGCTGTTTATCTCAGGTCTTATCATGAAATACTTAAGGGTGCTCCCTGCTTTCAAAATGTTACCAGAGAAAAGTAGAATCCTCTACTGAAGATTCCCACCTTCAGGAAGAATCAAATCATATTTCTTAAAATTTTTGTTCCCCCTAGAATTTGGCCTGAGAGGATTTAAAGTGCAAAAATGCAACCCTATTCCCCCTTGTTCTTCTCCTAAAACTCTCTGCTCCCTCATCTGGGAGCTTATTGAAAACACATTTAGTGCATGGCTGGTGGGAGCAGAATGAGAAGACTATGGGGATGTCATTACTTTAGAGTTAGATATAACTCCCAATGTTTTAAAACATCTTATACGGTGTTTTTGGCCTGTATGTGCCACTTTAGAATGTCACTTTTTTTCCCAGAAGTCTATATATGTGGTGGTTTTTGAGGGAACAGAAATGGCTTTTGACTTCTCAAGTTGTTAGACTGCCACAAATTATTCCATCATGTTACATAGAAAGACTGTGATCGGATAAATAAAAAAGGAAATGAAAAGGGGAAATGATTAATACGTAACGCTCCGACTATATCTCCAGCCACTGTTTTAAGTAAAGTGGGATTTTGATCATTTGTTGCCCTTTATTTTCCTCTGTGCTTCCTAGATGGTTCAGTGGGTAGAATAATCTACCTGCCATTGCAGGAGATGCAAGTTCAGTCCTTGGGTCAGGAAGATCCCCTGGAGAAGAAAATGGCAACCCACTTGAGAATTTTTGCCTGGGAAATCCCATGGACAGAGGAGCCTGGCAGGCTACAGTCCCTGGGGTCACAAAGAGTTGGACACGACTGAGCAGAAGGAGAGAGAAAGATTTTCCTCTGTACATCTCTTTCCCTCTCCCCTACCTCCAGATGTGAATCCTGCAAGAGTGTGCATTCTCTTTGCTGCAGAAATGCATGACCAGTAGAAAAGAGGTCCATAAGGTTAAAAGGGACTTCCCTGGTGACTCAGATGATAAAGAACCCACCTGCAACGCTAGAGACCGGGATCTGATCCATAAGTTGGGACGACACCTTGGAGAAGGAAATAGCTACCCATGCCAGTATTCTTGCCAGGAGAATTCCATGGACAGAGGAACCTGCTGAGCTGCAGTCCATGGGGTTGCAAACAGTCAGACACAACCGAGCCACTTTCACTTCACTTCAAAGTAAAAAGACTAAAGAGAAAAGAAAGGACTTTGTGAAAAAAGCTGTATCTATATTGCAGTAAAGTGTTGACAGGGGAGATGGAAAAGAAAAAGAGAACCTACTTGAGCTGCAAAGGAGATCCAACCAGTCCATTCTAAAGGAGATCAATCCTGGATGTTCATTGGAGGGACTGATGCTAAAGCTGAAACTGCAATACTTTGGCCACCTCATGAGGCGAGTTGACTCACTGGAAAAGACTCTGATGCTGGGAAGTGTTGGGGGCGGGAGGAGAAGGGGACGACAGAGAATGAGATGGCTGGATGGCATCACCGACTCTGTGGACATGAGTTTGAGTGTACTCCGGGAGTTGGTGATGGACAGGGAGGCCTGGCGTGCTGTGATTCATGGGGTCGCGGAGAGTCGGACACGACTGAGCGACTGAACTGAACTTGAGCTGAGAATGGAGAAGGAGTTTTTAGAGAGCTGAAAAGTTAGAGGCTTCTCAGCATTGCAGGTGATAGTGTTTGAGAGAAAAGGAAAAGTATAAGAGTTGCTAGGATGGTTATTCATTTATCTTTTAAAGTTATTCTGAACAATACAAGGTAAAGATGACAATTTTTTTTAATTTGAAGTGAATTCAATGGGCGTGAAAACAGAGACTAGGAATTATGTGTCTGGCACTCATATGAACTGCCCAAGGACTTCCACATGAGATTTGAATATAAAGGTACAACAACACTCAGCTGTGTTTGCTCAGATCAAGGCCACCTTGAAGCTCAAAATATATCTAGATTCTCATCACTTGTTACCATCTCTTCTAGTTCTCATTCCACCCTTATCTGTACTTCACAACCTCTCTCCCAGAATATCATTATGGATTGATAACTGGTCTCTGCTCCACATTGCTTCTGCCTTTGCTTTCCTAAGTGTATCCTCTCCAAAACTGGTAATCCTTTTAAAGGATATCTGCAAAACCATTGTGTCTGCACAAAACTTCCCATCTGATAAAGAACAAAATCCAAAATCCTTGTAAGGACCTATGAGATCCAGAGGGATTTGCAAATTGACATCTAGGGCTTTTTCCTACATCCAACCCTCACTCACTCCTCTTTATGCATACTGGATATTTTGATGTTTTATTGTTCTTCAGGAATGCACTAGCCTTAGGGAATTTTCGCTGACTAGTTCCTCTGTTTGAAAATTTCACTCACTGTGCATCCATGGAGCCATGAATCTCATTCTCTCACTGTTTTCAAATCTCTGTTTAAATGAAAAACTATCCCAGAGATCTGTTCTGCCTCCCTGTTTAATATAATGAGCTTTCTTTCTCCCTGTGCTCTTAATTCTACATACTCAATTTTATTTATTTTTTGTCATAACACTTATCATTTTCTGGCATACAATACAATTGCTTGTTTATTTTCTTGTTTTGTATCTCTCACAATTACAATGTAAGCTTTATGAGTTTTGCTTTCTGCTAAATCTCCTGTGTGCACCTCCCCCCCAAATGGCTGGCACATGATAAATATTTATTGAAAAAAATGAAAGAAGACTCAATGTTATGTGGCAGCCTGGGTGGAAGGGGAGCTTATGAGAGAATGGATACATGTATCTGTGTGGTTGTATCCCTTTTTGGTCCACTTGAAACTATCACAACATTGTTAATTGGCCATACTCCAATATAGAATAAAAAGTTGCTTTCTTTTTTTTTAAAGAGTGAATGAATAAATGCCACATACTGAGAAGAGCAGTGAGTAACGAGGGACTGATACAATTTGAGCCACAGAAATGTTAAGAGAACATTACAGAGCCTATGAATGAATTCTGGGCTTCCCATATAGTGCAATGCACCCACTCCAGGACTCTTGCCTGGAGAATCCCATGGACGGAGGGGCCTGGTGGGCTGCAGTCCATGGGGTCGTTAAGAGTGGAACACGACTGAGCAACTTCACTTTCACTTTTCACTTTCCTGCATTGGAGAAGGAAATGGCAACCCACTCCAGTGTTCTTGCCTGGAGAATCCCAGAAACGGGCGAGCCTGGTGGGCTGCCGTCTATGGGGTCGCACAGAGTCGGACACGACTGAAGTGACTTAGCAGCAGCAGCAACAACAGCAGCATATACTGCTAGTGGTAAGGAACCTGCCAGCCAATTCAGGAGACATTAGAGATGCTGGTTCAATCCCTGGGTTGGGAAGATTCCCCTGGAGGAGGGAATGGCAGTATTCCCCAGTATTCTTTCCAAAAGAATCCCATGGAGAGAGGAGCCTTTTGGGCCACCATAGGGTCCATAGGGTTGCACAGTGTTGGACATGCCTGAAGTGACTTAGCACAGAATGAATGAATTCTGGGAATGTGGTGGCAACAGCCACATAGTTTCCGATACCCCTAATCCTCCAATAAAAATAGGTATAACAAATATAATATCAATATTAAAAGCTCAAAGATGGTGGCTAACAACTTTGTAGAGCATATGGGTAGGTAGGAGCAAAGCAAGTCAGGTAAAGATCCATGGGCTGTGTGTCTACATGTACTAGGAAGCAGGGAAATGCATAGAAGTAACTGATGGACAAGGGAAGAGAAGCCCTGTTCTAGTGACCACACACATCTCTGAGAACAGCAACCAAAAACAAGAGGGGTTTCAAGGAGAATCCAGCTGGTAAACAAAATGCAAGGGAGTCCCAGTCAATTCTGGAAGCAGTCTGAGCTCCAGTCATTTTAGAAACTGTTAATCTTTCTTCCAGAATAAAGTATAACTGAAAGGAAAAATGATATATATAAAATATCAAAAACGAAGAGAACAGAAGATACAGATAAAAGTGAGGGAAGAAGCTGATAAGGTAGATCTCAGAAAGTAATAAGTACTCTTTTTTTCCCCCCTTTTTTGATCCTTCAGTGAAAACAATATTAGAGAGTTCTAGAACTCCCTTGAGTTTTCCTGTGGCTCAGAGGGTAACGAATCTACCTGCAGAGAGGGAGGGTTGATCCCTGGGTCGGGAAGATCCCCTTTGGAAGGGAATGGCTACCCACTCCTGTATTCTTGCCTGGAGAATCCCATGGACAGAGGAGCCTGGCAGGCTACAGTCCATGGGATCCCAAAGTTAGACATGACTGAGCAACTGAACTGAACTGACTGAAAGCAAAATGCAGGAAGGAAAAAAAACTTTTTTAAACTAAAAGTTAAACATCTTTAACAATAAAAATTCTGCTCTGCAGAAGACACTGTTAAGAGAATGAAAATACAACCCACAGACTCAGAGAAAAATTTGCAAAGCACATATTTGTTAAAGGACTGGTATCCAAGTAAACAAAGAACTCTTAAAAAGTTAACAAGAAAACAACAATTTCAAAAATGGACAAAAGTTCTAAACATATACTTTTTCTAAAAAGACACACTGATGGAAAATCATTATATTAAACTGTGTTCAATGTCACATATCACTAGGGAATTGAAAATTAAAACAACAATGAGATGCCATTACATATTGATTAGTATGGCTAAAATCCAAAACACTAACAGTACCAAATGCTAACAAGGATGTGGAGGAGTAGAACCTCTGCTTCATTGTTGGTGGGAATGCAAAATGGCACAGCCACTTTGGAAGGTAGCTTGGTGCTTTCTTACAAAACAAAACATATTCATATCATGTCATCTAGTAATCTCACTGAAACAGAAAATTTGAAAGTTGAAAATTGAAAAGTTGAAAGCTTATGTCCATGTGAACACCTGCACATGGATGTTTACGGTAGTTTTACTCATAACTGCCAAAAATCTGGAAGCAGCCAAGATGTCTTTGAATAAATGAATTGATAAATGGTGGTACATCCAGTCAATGGAATATTATTCAGTGTTAAGAAGATATATGAGTTATCAAGCTATGAAAAGACCGAGGGGAATCTTAAAGGCATATTAGTAGGTGAAAGAAACCATTTCAAAACACCTACATACAGGCAAAATTATGGAGACAGTAAAAACATCACTGGTGGGGGAGAAGGGAGTATTAAACAGAAATAACAGTAGAGAATTTCTAGGGCAGTAAAACCATTCTCTGTAAATGGTGGACACCTGCTATACATTTGTCAATACCCAGAGAGTATACCATTCAAAACATGAAGCCTCATGGAAGTTATGGACATTAGTGTAACAATAATCTATCAATATTTACTCACCAATTATAATAAATGGCATACACAAATGCAAGAGGTTAATAATAGTGGGGAACAGAAGGGTCAGAGTGAGTGGAGATATGGAAATGGTTCTTTCAATTTCCCTGTAAGCCTAAAACTGCTAAAAAAAAAATAATCTATTACTTGAAAAGCATAAATGCAAAAGTTATCCATGTTCCAAATTAAAAATCAATTGGATATCCAAGCAATAATGCCAAGAAGTTCAGACTGGCATCAGGCTCTAAGTGAAAGTGAAAGTCACTCAGTCATGTCCGACACTGCTACCCTGGAGTTCTCCAGGCCAGAATAGTGGAGTGGAAAGCCATTCCCTTCTCCAGGGGATCTTCCCAACTCAGTGATTGAACCCAGGTCTCCCACATTGCAGGCAGATTCTTTATCATCTGAGACACCAGGGAAGCCCAACGTAAAGAGGGCCACAGAAACCACAGATGATGAGGAAGGGACGTATCTCTCTATTGCAGAAAGCAGTGTATTGACACATTAAATTTGACATAGGAAAGAAACTGTGACTAAAGGATTCTGTGTCTAGTTAAACTTATCTTTAGTTATGAAGACTGCAAAAACAAAGAAACATTTATAAGTGGAAGAACTCAGAGAATCCAGTTCCCAGGAGCTCCCCTAATGAATTTATTTTAAGCTCCAAATGGCCAAAGTGATTGAAGTGATATCAATTATTTCTCAGGCATTGGTGTGTTGATGTGAGTACAGATGGTGGGATCTGTCCATCCTGGAACGGAAGGGTATTTCATCACCATAATTGTTCAAAATTGCCAGTTCATGCTGTTAATTAAAATCAGACTGATTATAATCAGTTTCATTAGTGTTTACTTTCTCTGTGTCTGTCATCACCTTCTCACCTATACCCAGGGCTCACCACTACCACCAGTCAAACAGATACGCCACATAAATCACTAAATTACATGGAAAACCATAGAGTGTAAAGGAAGCAGAGAGAAATATAAAATAAACTTGCCATTCAGGGTATGAAATTCTCCTTGCTTTATGGGTTTCTCCCCCAAATAAAGTCTCCTATTTTGAATTGTTCACAGGAAATTCTTTTAAAATGAAGGCAAAAGACACTCTGTATCCTGAAGCCCTTACCTTCAGGACCTATTACTTTTAATTTGAGTGAAGCCTGCAAAACTACGGGAACTTCTAACAAATTTGACCACTTTTAATGGGAAAATGTAAGCTCTTTTTTCAAAACATAAAGAACAAGAGACTGAATGGGAAAAGCAGATAGTTGAGAGTGTTGGGGGGGTGTGGTAGGACTATTTCTTATGCTTATGGGAAATAGATGGGAAAACAGTGGAAACAGTGTCAGACTTTATTTTGGGGGGCTCCAAAATCACTGCGGATGCTGATTGCAGCCATGAAATTAAAAGACTCTTACTCCTTGGAAGGAAAGATATGACCAACCTAGATAGCATATTAAAAAGCAGAGACATTACTTTGCCAACAAAGGTCCTTCTAGTCAAGGCTATGGTTTTTCCAGTGGTCATGTATGGCTGTGAGAGTTGGACTGTGAAGAAGGCTGATCACAGAAGAATTGATGCTTTTGAACTGTGGTGTTGGAGAAGACTCTTGAGAGTCCCTTGGACTGCAAGGAGATCCAACCAGTCAATCCTAAAGGAAATCAATCCTGTATGTTCATTGGAAGGACTGATGCTAAAGCTGAAACCGCAATACTTTGGCCACGTTATGCGACGAGTTGACTCACTGGAAAAGAGTCTGATGCTGGGAAGGATTGGGGGCGGGAGGAGACAGGGACGACAGAGGATGAGATGGCTGGATGGCATCACTGACTCGATGGACATGAGTTTGAGTGAACTCCGGGAGTTGGTGATGGACAGGGAGGCCTGGCGTGCTGTGATTCATGGGGTCGCAAAGAGTCGGACACGACTGAGCGACTGAACTGAACTGAACTGAAATTTCAAGAAATATTTTTGTATCTTCTATAGAACACTCCCACAGTGAAGTAAATAATATTTCATGCTTCATTCTCTTCCCAGCTCTGTTTCCTCACTGTGCTGTGCTGTGCTTAGTCATGTCTGACTCTTTGCAACAAGGACTGTAGCTGGCCAGGCTGCTCTGTCCATGGGATTCTCCAGGCAAGAATACTGATGTGGGTTGCCATGCCCTCCTCCAGGGGATCTTTCCAACTCTGGGATCGAACTGGGGTCTCCTGCATTGCAGGTGGATTCTTTACCAGCTGAGCTACCGGGGAAGCTCATTTCTCCACTGCTGCTGCTGCTGCTGCTAAGTCACTTCAGTAGTGTCCAACTCTGTGTGACCCCCTAGACGGAAACCCACCAGGCTCCCCCGTCCCTGGGATTCTCCAGGCAAGAACACTGGAGTGGGTTGCCATTTCCTTCTCCAATGTGTGAAAGTGAAGTCGTTCAGTCGTGTCCAACCCTTAGCGACCCCACAGACTGCAGCCTACCAGGCTGCTCCTCTCTACCCAGGATTAAAATAACAAACAGACACAACATTGCAGATACTACAGAACAAGACCTCAGGTGACTCCTGAGTTTTTCTCAGCTCCATGACTAACTGCCTCGGTACCCTTGGGCAAGTAAGTACCACAGTGAAGTTCAACTTTATCTTTTGTAACATGAATACTGTTTGGATTAGATGATTTCTAGTGCTTCTGTGGGAGCTAAACAGATGAAGGAAAATGTAACAAAGATTAGGTAAATTAGTAAAATGTGCTAGTGGCTCAGATGGTAAAGAATCTGCCCACAATGCCGGAGATTCAGGTCTGATCCTTGGGTTAGGAAGATCCCCTGGAGAAGGAAATGGCAACCCACTCCAGTATTCTTGCCTTGAGAATTCCATGGACAGAAAACTCTGCTGAGTGTCCGTCCATGGGGTGCAAAGAGTTGGACATGATTGAGAGACTAACACACACACTCACACACACATAGTGGGGGAAAAAATCCTGTGCAGTTATTACGTAATAAGTTATGATATTTATCTGTAAAATGCTATACATTGATGTAATTAAATGATGCATATTTATATTTTAAATTTTTGAGTTACATTGGAGAATATCCTGAAGTTGGAGCTGCAAAGTTTTGAAGTACACAGAATTTCAATCTTGAGGGTCTAATTAGATAAACAAATGCCTTCAGTATGGCATGATTTCACTCAGTTAAGAAACTTTAATTACCTTCCTGCCTTATCCTTCCTTTCCTGTCCCAAAGCCAGAAAATAATTTTTCCCTCAAAGCAAAGCTGGTTTCTTAGGGAATTGATGTTTTTTGAGGATCAAGGTCTCACCTACCCTAATTAGTTCAAAGTTCCCCCTTAGGCTTCACTATATATAAACAGAAATTTTATTCTTATTCTGATAAACTTGAAGCGACCATACCAAACTTTTATGCTCCGTTTTGTCTGATTTTTCTCTGCATATTGGAAAAAAAAATCCTGAGCCAAGTGGACATTTAATTGTTTCTTATGAATACAAATGGTAACTTACAAATAGCAACTCATAAATAGAAATCTCAACTACCTCAAAGTTTTGCCTTGAAGAAAACAGAGAGAACCTGGTGGACCAGGAATTTAAGGGAGGTGAGCAGGGAAATAAAGGTTCATGGTTACTAATTTATCTTGGTTGTCAACCTGTGAACCTTGCTGCATATCCATTATCCCAACTGAAAAGGTTGATGTGTGCTGTGAGGAGGTGGTGAGATAGATCCTCTCCCGTGGCTGAGAGGTAAAGAATCCACCTGCACTGCCAGAGAAACAGGTTCGATCCCTGGATGGGGAAGATCCTTTGGAGAAAGAAATGACAATATATCCACTTTTCTTGCCTGGGAAATCATATGGATAGAGGAGTCCAGTAGGCTATGGTCCATGGTATCACAAAGACTCAGACAAGAGTGAGTGACTGAAAAATGACAAGAAAAAGTACTATTGTTAAGAGTCTCAACAAGCCAAGGCTTACTTGGGACTACCTAGTAAGCAAGTTCTTTTAGTAAGTTCTTTAAGTTTTTTTCAGCAGAACTACAGTTAACCAAGAATCTGACTCCAGTTCCAGTAGCTGAGTGTACGTTATATTTAATAGGCTGGCAAATGGGGTCCATGTTAATCACCATGGAAACAAGTTGAATCCAATCACCAGGCAAAATTTATGACCTAGTCATTGCTCTATCTTTCAAATCCCATGAACAAAAACAAATTTAAGTTTGAAATATGCCTTCAATGGGATACATGTTTTCAGAGGGGATATGTGAATATGCAAATAAGGAAAGAAGAAAAAGTTAAAAGTTATTCAAAAAAATTTAAAGTATTTTGTGCAGATGTTTTTAAAGATCTTCAAATTATGCTGATTTTGTTTATGGCAATTAGAGTTTGTAGTAGCCCATAAATTATTCCCACATAGGGGATTTGAAGCAGGGACTCTCAAATATATTTCTCTTAACTAGCTTGCTTTATGATGTGATGCCTACAGGCTTCCTTCTTCATTATGTCTCCCCATAGTCCCCAACTTCAAATATTTCTGAAACAGAAAACAATATTTCCAAAAAAAATTGGATTCAGTAGCCTTTCCAGAACATCAAACACAAATGGATGTATACAAAAGCTCCCTGGTGGTCTAGTGGTTAGGATTTAGTACACTATCAAATGCATATTAGTGAGCCCTTGCTTAAAGCCCGTATATATATATACACTGGGGATTTTAAAAACAAAAGGAAAAAGCTCCCATAACTTTACAGTAACACTCTATAGTCAAGCCTTAAATATGCCTAAAAAAATAGTGCAATACAAGACGAAGTTTAGTCCCTGTGACTGAGGTAGAAGGACTCTGGACTTTAGATTTAGTAGTTAACTCAGTTCTGTAAATTGCTGGGATTTTATTGCTACTTAATTCAGTTACTGGAAACTTTTTCCAAAAAACATAGGATGAGAATATACAGGTGAAAAAGTCAATAAAAATACAGTGAGGCGTTCCAAGTGTTTTTGAGATTAAAGTCATTCTTCTATATCCTCAAATGATTCATTCCAGGATGTCCCTGTGGATTTCAAAACCCATGAATGCTCTAATCTGCAAAGGTTCTGTGGATGATTATTAGACTCTCGGCTGAATCGGTGGATGCAGAACCCATGGATCTGTAGTGCCTAAAACTATTTAAACTTTATCGTCTTTTAGTTTGAAATAGAACAAAGTAAATAAATTCACGTGTTGATACAAATATTTAATGATAATCTAATATGCACATAAAATGTTCAAAGTCAACATTTCTCCCTCATGTTTGTGGAAAATTAGGAAAAAAATGTGCAAATTTAAATGTTGGCAAGACTATGCATCCATGCATGCTAAGTTGCTTCACTCGTGTCAGATTCTTTGTGACCCCATGGACTGTGTAGCCTGCCAGCTCCTCTGTCCATGGGATTCTTCATGCAAGAATACTGAAGTGGGTTGCCATTTCCTTCTCCAGGGGATCTTCACAACCCAGGGATGGAACCTACCTCTCTTATGTCTCCTGCATTGACAGGTGGGTTCTTTACCACTAGCCCCATCTGAGCAAGACTATAGATAGTTTCCAAATTAATTGCAGGACTATAAAAGCCTTGAGTCTGTATAGAAGACACAGAGTTGTAAGTGGAGATGAAACCCAGTCTGTTCAATAACGAATATTAAAAGGAGTTGATAAATGCCTATATATGATATTTTACAAAAAAGGGAAATAGAAGAGCATAACTAAGTAATGGATAAAGAACTACCTGGAAGATAAATGTTGCCATGTAGAAAAGGACACTTGAAATTATATTTTTTCATGAAATTTAAGCAATCAACTCTAAAAAGTCAAAACACAAAGTGGAAATGCAAGGATTCAAGGAATTGTTGAAAGATGGAAGAAGTAGTTAAATTTAAGATTGGAGAATTCAATAAAGAAGTATGAGAAAAAGTAAAATTTGTTTCAAAGAAATAAAATTTAAGCAACCATGGATAAAAAGGCATTAAGGAAAGCACAATGAAGGACAGAGAAGCTAGAAATAAGAAAAGTAAACAAAATATGTTGGAAATACTTTTTTTTTAATTTGAGAAGAAATTAAAAGTATAAAACACAGAACTGATTCAATATATGTATAACTAGAATCCCTGATGTTAAATTCAACTGTTATAATAAAATATGTATTTTATAATTTAGAAACATTTTCTAAAATAAAAGATGCCTCGAAACTCCATAAAAGAGCATCCAGTATGTAAAAAACAAAAAATAAAAAGAAAGAAAAAATTGACCCTCACTGTGAAAACTAAGATACACATTATTTACATTACTAAGCTTAAAAATTAAAGAATTCTATGGGCAACTAGCAAGAATATTGATACATTTAAAGAGGGAAAATTGAGGTTCTGATAACTTGACAATGATGTGAAAGTTTAAGATCTTTTTTAAAAAGTAAAATGTGAGCCAAGGACAAGCTTAACAGTCCTCAAAAACAAATGTAATAGTTGAATAGTTTTGAACATGCAAGCTTTTGGGGCAGGGGGCAGCTACTAAACAAGAGCCTTAGCCAATCCAAACATTTTGGTAAAACTATAAGAAAATTTAGTGCCAATAAAACTACATTATGGAAAATGTTAAAGGAAGGATCTTGTGCAAAAGAAAAATAACACCAGATGGAGTCCTGGAAAAAATTGCTCCAAAATAGCAATTTTGTGGGGAAGGATAAAGAATTTTTTTTTAATTTAAAAAATTTTAAGACTCAAATGGCAGTTTGAAGCAAAATAACATCAATGTACTATTTATGTTCAATGTGTAGAACTAAAAGTAGAGCAAAAATATAAGATACAAATTATACAAAGATGGGAGGGGGTAAAGAGATATTCAAAGTTATGTGGTACTTGCATTATATGTGAACAGCTATGTTATTATTTGAAGGTAGATTATAATATGATGAAATTATTAGCCCAAGAGCAACCACAAAGATTTTTTAAAAAGAGGGCTTTTAATAGGTAATATCGTCAATAAAAGACTATTAAAATACATCCAATTATATAAATCTAAAGAAAACAAGTAAAGAATAAAGGAAAATCAAGCAGGGGGAAAAGTACCCAAATAGCATATAAAAATCTAATCATGTGATACTAATATTAAGTATAAATGGAATAAACTCCCCAGCTAGAAGACAGATGTTTTCAAACAGGATTAAAAAACAAAATCCAGCTACTTGCTGTCTAAAGTAATTCCATTTTAATTAAAGGCCAAGATAGGTTAAAAGTAAACAGAAAAATGATATGACAGTCAAAGTTAATCATGATAAATCTGGATATCAAAATCAGAAAAAAACAGACAAATATTATAAGTATGGAGTGGAATTTCAAAATCATATGGGATTAATTCTTAATCAGAAGAATATAATGTTTATATTCAAAAATGTTTATTTATAAACTTAATAACAGAGTTTCAAAGTACATAAAGTAGAAAAATGATACTTTTGAAAACACAACAAACAAAAGCTTAAATTTTCACTGGCGATTTCTACATTTCTCAATAATTGGCAGAATATATAGACAATAAGCATATAGAAGAGTTAGCAGCATCAGTGAATTGTGTTAATATATATAGAACATTCATCAACTGCAGAATACATATTTTTAAGCGCACATAGTATGTGGGCCAAGATACATAAAGCATCATACAATAAGAATCAATTAAAGTTTCATATTGCACTGAACATGTTCTCTGATTTTAATGAAATAAAACTAACTAAATTAAAATATTTGGAAAGTCAACAAGTATTCAGATATTAAATAACACTTCTATGTCATTGAGCTGTGTACACCTTAATCTTATTCAGTGGCTGCATGTCAATTATACTACAATAAAAATACTTTTAAATAAATTAGAAAGAAGAAGGAAGAGCATGGGAATTTTTAAAATATTCTGAATCAAATAAAAATTAAAATGCAACTTATTGAAAATTGTAGGTTGCAATATTTTGGACCAAATTTAAGTTTATATTAGAAGAAAGCTATACAATCAATCATCTAAGTTGCCATCCTAAGAAATTAGAAATAGAAGACGAAATTGTATGCAATATAATTAGATGGGAAGAAAAAATAAGTAAAAACAAGATTAAAGTTAATAAAAGATAATAGAATAGATAGATTAATGAAACCAAAAGCTGTTTCTTTGAAATGAACAACAAAGTCAATAAAAATCTACCTAACAGTCAAGATAAAAAGAAATACACAACTGAAATGAGGGAGGAACATGGTAATGGACACTAAATGGATTTGTTGGTGAAAAAAATTAACCAGTAGTTAATCTAAGAAAGAAAAGGAAAGTTTTAATTGAGTCAATCTGAGGATTATGACCTGGGAGACAGTCTTTCTTTAAGCTCTGAGAATTGTTCCAAATAAGTAAGGGTGGACACCAGTATATATGTTATTTTGCAAAGGGATGCATAAACTCAAGCACACATCTTGGTAGATTACTGCTGTTCATAGGAAATAAATATCTTGGTGCTTTTCTAAGTATGGGAAGATGTAAGAAACTAGGTTCACAACATGTTCTACTGAAAACACCTATCCTAGAGCTAGTTCTGCCAGTTATCCTAGAGTACAAAATGCTTCATCTTGATCTTTTCCCTGTAATTTTTCCAGGGTGTATTGTAGGTCAGCAACTACAATAGCTAATGACTTGATTCTTGTAAATTGGATGGTGGGCAAGTTTTTATTTTACAATCCCTTCCATTTTGGTCTCAATTTTAACCAAGGTTTGGGAAATACTTTGTGACCAATTTGTCCTGGGCACTAGGAGTGTTCATTACTAGGTCGGTGAGGATTTTGATAAACCACTCTATATGCAATTACTGAATTACACCCTATGAACAGTAGCCAAGGACTTTCCTGGTAAAGAATTTGCCTTCAATGCGGCAGACCTGGGTTAGATCCCTGGGTTGGGAAGATCCCCTGGGGAAGGGAAAATGACTCACTCCAGTAGTCTAGCCTGGGGAATTCCATAGGCTGTGTAGTCCATGGGGTCCCAAAGAGTCAGACATGACTGAGTAACTTTCACTTTCACTAACAGTAGCCAAAAACCTCTGGACTGCCTATCTCATTGTGTATTATGGTTCCCTCTTGATGCTTCTCCTCATATCTTGAGTTACACTCTTCTAATCATTTGATCTTATAAAACTACATATTTGGTCCATCATTTCAAGTCACCTCAGTTCAGTTCAGTTCAATTGTGTCCAACTATTTTCGACCCATGGATTACAGCACGCCAGGCTTCCCTGTCCATCACCAACTCCTGGAGCTTGCTCAAACTCATGTCCATCGAGTTGGTGATGCCATCCAACCATCTCATCCTCTGTCACCCCCTTCTCCTGCCATCAATCTTTCCCACCATCAGAGTCTTTTCTAATGAGTCAGTTCTTCACATCAAGTGGCTAAAGTTTTGGAGCATGATTGAATGAATGAAGAATAAACAGCTCTGAGCCTGTTTTCTCATTGATAAAATCAGGATACTAATAATGGCTCCCTGTGTTTTTGAGGTTTAAATGTGATTAAAAGTTTAGCACAGTTTCTAGCACATAGTCAGAGAAGGCAATGGCACTCCACTGCAGTACTCTTGCCTGGAAAATCCCATGGACAGAGGAGCCTGGTAGGCTTCAGTCCATGGGGTCGCTAAGAGTCGGACATGACTGAGTGACTTCACTTTCACTTTTCACTTTCATGCATTGGAGAAGGACAGGGCAACCCACTCCAGTGTTCTTGCATGGAGAATCCCAGGGACGGGGGTTGCCGTCTACGGGGTCGCACAGAGTCGGACACGACTGAAGTTTCTTAGCAGCAGCAGCACATAGTCATCACTAGACATGTAATTGAATTTTTTATTTCTTGGTTTAGTTTTCTACAATTTCAGTGATTTTCCTTTTTGAAGAATCTAATTTGTGAAAATGGTCTTAATTCTTCCTTAAGACTGCTCTCCTCTCCCTTTCTTTCTAAATATTTATGTCATTTGCATTTACATAGTTTTCAAATTTTTAATTGGAATAGCTTCTTATTAGGAAATGTTGATAATAATATTTTTATTTTAATTTAAAAGGCTGAAAGAGAAAGTTCTTAACTCACTGTTGCCATGAGAATTAAAGGTTGCAGTGACTGGAGAATACAGACTGTTATATGAACAATATACACATTTTGTTTGATAGAATCATTTTCTATCAAATGATAGAAAAAATATTCCAAAGTGCATAAAGCGATGGATTCACTTATTCCAAAGCAGAAAGAAGAGTAGGCTTTACAAAATTTAGGGTTTGGCAAAGGTTGCTATATCTGATCTTGATACAGTATTGGCTATCCTTCAGGGTTCCTGGATTAAACAAAAACAAATACTTTGTCTGTGTTCTAAGAACTGCCACTCAAACAATCAAAATACAAATGTTGTTGCATCCAAGCAACTGGGAATTGTCCCAGGGCAGCTGCATACTTCTACCCTTGTAATTCACTTCAGTAAAAATCAGATAGTAGAAACTTAAGACATATAATCTCATACCTAGAGGATATTTGATTTTCATCATTCTTAGTAAAGAAAAACAACAACAAAAAACCCTGAGAATTAGGCCACCCTAGAGATGCTTTATAACCTCAGACTGACCTTGACTTTGGAAACTAGTTCTTTTCAGTACCAATATCCTCATTTATGAAATGTCAGCCGGTTAGCTAATTATCATTTCTTATACAGATTCTTTTTTAAAACAGTATTATGTACAATTTTTAAAAATTGTTATTGGAGTATAGGTGCTTTACAGTGTTGTGTTAATTTCTTGTTGTCTTATTGTTTAGTTGCTAAGTTGTTGCAACTCTTTTGCAGCCCCATGGACTGTAGCCTGCCAAGTTCCCCTCTCCATGGGATTTCCCAGGTAAGTAATACTGGAGCAGGTTACCATTTCCTTCTGCAGGGGATCTTCCTGACCCAGGGATGGAATCTGCATCTCATCTCCCTTGCCCCTTGCATTGGCAGGCAGATTCTTTACCATTGAGCCACCTGGGAAGTCCTATGTTTCCTATAGTCATATGCAAGACTTCCTTCTCTGAATTTCAGATCTTCTGGCATCTTCAGCCTTCATATGTACATATGACTATAAGAAACTATATATACTGGGTGTCTCTGTATGTATATGTATAAAGAATACATTTTTAAAGATAGGAAGCCATGCCTGGCACATGATAAGTTCTCAATAAATACCTGATGAATGAAAGAAAATTACACAGAGTTACCAGATAAAATATAGGAAAACTAGTCAAATTTAAATGCCAGGTAAACAGCAAACCATTTTTTAGTATAAACATGTCTCCAATATTGTGTGGGACATACTTACATTAAAACACTAGCTGTTGTTTATCTGAAATCTATACCTAACAGGACCTCTTGTATTTTTATGCAAATCTGTGTATAATAGGTGCTGCTTACAAAAACTGAGATGTGAAGTCATTGGAATCAAATAAAGTGGACCTAGGTGGATACTGAGCAACCTGAGTCTCGCGAGAGGAGGAGCGGGAAAGCGCAAGAAGAGAGCAGGAAACGTGGTCCGGAGTGAAGGGAGCGGCACCACTTGGGAGCTGTCGGAGGGCTGCGTTGGAAGGCTCCAGGAAGGCAGGAGTGTGGGTTTTACTTTGGAAAGGCAACTTTTAATTCCAGTTTCCTCTTGAATTGAACAGTTCTGGAGGCCTTTGGCAGGAAGAACACCTGAGTCCTCCACTTACGGAGTCCGGAGTCCTTGCACTTCCAGCCACAGTACTACGCCTCGAAGAAACCAAGTAAGTTAAACCAAACCAAAACCAAACCTTTTTGGTGTGGTGTAAAAACTGTAAAATTGTGTGTTTGTATGTGTGTGTGTAGCATTCTTGTTGGAGAGAAGAGGCAGACTTCTTTAAGAAACTAGTTTACTAACTGCTGATTTGGGACAAAAGGGTTGAAACCAGAGGTCAAGATGGAGCACACAGCCCTTACACTTGGTGAAAGAGGTTTTTGTGGTTCTCCAGGCTAGAAAGCATCTGACCTTGGCCAACCAAGAAGCACGGTCAAGGGTGAGTGAAGCAGAAAGCAGGGTGGCCCAAGCAGCCCCCAAAAGGTGAGGGTAATGAGGCCCTGCAAGTGCCTGCAGCTGCATCAAAGTATCAATTAAGACACTTTAGAAACAGTGAGATACTTTATTTTTTGGGCTCCAAAATCACTGCAGATGGTGATTGCAGCCATGAAATTAAAAGACGCTTGCTCCTTGGAGGAAAAGTTATGACCAACCTAGACAGCATATTAAAAAGCAGAGACATTACTTTGGCAACAAAGGTCCGTCTAGTCAAAGCTATGGTTTTTCCAGTGGTCATGTATGGATGTGAGAGCTGGACTATAAAGAAAGCTGAGCACCAAAGAATTGATGCTTTTGAACTGTGGTACTGGAGAAGACTCTTAAGAATCCCTTGGACTGCGAGAAGATCCAACCAATCCATCTTAAAGGAAATCAGTCCTGAATATACTTTGGAAGGACTAATGCTAAAGCTGAAACTCCAATATTTTGGCTAACTGATGCAAAGAACTGACTGATTTGAAAAGACCCTGATGCTGGGAAAGTT
Source organism: Moschus berezovskii (assembly GCF_049115385.1). Lineage (NCBI taxonomy): Eukaryota > Metazoa > Chordata > Mammalia > Artiodactyla > Moschidae > Moschus > Moschus berezovskii. Next base: position 22,008,402 of record NC_142477.1, on the reverse strand, counting down.
TGAAGGCAGTTGGAAAAGGGGGCAACAGAGGATGAGATAGTTGGATGGCATCATGGACTCAATGAACATGAGTTTGAATAAACTCCAGCAGTTGGTGATGGACAGGGAGGTCTCGCAGGCTGCAGTCCATGGGGTCACAAAGAGTCGGACATGACTGAGCGACAGAACTGAACTGAAATAGATGGAGAAACAGTGGAAACAGTGTCAGACTTTATTTTTCCGGGCTCCAAAATCACTGCAGATGCTGATTGCAGCCATGAAATTAAAAGACTCTTACTCCTTGGAAGGAAAGTTATGACCAACCTAGATAGCATATTAAAAAGCAGAGACATTACTTTGCCAACCAAGGTCCGTCTAGTCAAGGCTATGGTTTTTCCCATGGTCATGTATGGATGTGAGAGTTGGACTGTGAAGAAAGCTGATCGCCGAAGAATTGATGCTTTTGAATTGTGGTGCTGGAGAAGACTCTTGAGAGTCCCTTGGACTGCAAGGAGATCCAACCAGTCCATTCTAAAGGAGATCAGTCCTGGGTGTTCACTGGAAGGACTGATGCTAAAGCTGAAACTGCAATACTTTGGCCACCTCATGCAACAAGTTGACTCACTGGAAAAGACTCTGATGCTGGGAGGGATTGGGGGTAGGAGGAGACGGGGACGACAGAGAGTGAGATGGCTGGATGGCATCACCTACTCGATGGACATGAGTTTGAGTGAACTCCGGGGGTTGGTGATGGACAGGGAGGCCTGGCGTGCTGTGATTCATGGGGTCGCAAAGAGTCGGACATGACTGACCAACTGAACTGAACTGAGGGTGTTTTTCCTGCTAATCCTCATTGAGAATCAATGCGGAGCTGTTAAATTGATAGTGAAGTCTTATTTTAAAGCAGAAGTGAGTTACTTTATCACGAATTACTGTCCTTTTTCTCTCAGTTGTCCTAGTCAAAGTCAAAGCCCACCTTCTGGGTTAATTTCTACTGCATAGCAAAGTGAGTGAGTTAAGTGTATACAGTTGTAATTGTTTAATCCCTGAATCATGTCCAACTCTTTGTGAGGTACGGACTGTAACTGCCTAGATTCCTCTGTCCATGGGATTTCCCAGCCACGAACCTAGGAGTAGGTTGCCATTTCCTTCTCCAGGGTATCTTTCTCAGCCAGGGATTGAACTTATATCTCTTGCATTGGCAGGGGCATTCTTTACCACTTAGCCACTTAGGGAAGCCATATGTATACACATATCCCCTCCTTTTTGGATTTGCTTCCCATTAGGTCCCCACAGAGCATTGAGGAGAGTTCTTTGTGCTGTAGGATAGGTTCTCATTAGCTATCTACTGCAAGAATATTGGAGTGGGTTGCCATGCTCCTCTCCAGGGGATTTTCCCAACCCAGGGTTCAAACTCTCCCACATTGCAGGCAGGTTCTGTATAGTCTGAGCCACCAGGGAAACCCATATATAGTATCAGTAGTGTATATATGTTAATCCCAATCTGCCAATGATCCCATTCTTCCCCTTCCTCCTTGGTATCCATACGTTTGTTCTCAACAGCTATGTGTCTATTTCTGCTTTGTAAATAAGATTGTCTGTACCATTATTTCTCAGATTCCACATATATGCATTAATATGCAGTATTTGTTTTTCTCCTTTGACCTCAGTATGTATCACAGTCTCTAGGTCCATCCATGTCTCTCCAAATCAATTTAGTTCCTTTTAATTGGTGAGTAATTTTCTATTGTATATATGTATCTCATCTTCTTTGCCCATTTCTCTGTTGATGGACATTTAGCTAGTGTAAACAGTGCTGCAGTGAACACTGGGGTACATGTGTATTTTTGAATTTATAATTTTCTGGGTACATGCCCAGTAGGAAAATTGCTGGGTCACACTGTAAAGAATCCGCCTGCCAAGGCAGAAGAAGCAAGAGATGCAGGTTTGACCCTGGGTTGGGCAGATCTCCTGGAGTAGGAATTGGCAACCCACTCCAGTATTCTTGCCTGGAGAATCCCATAAGAATTGGAGCCCAGCGGGCTACAGTCCATGGGGTCTCAAAGAGTTGGACACCACTGAGTAACTAACACTTTAACTTTCATTCTGTTCTCCGTAGGGCCTGTATCAATTTACATTCTCACCAACAGTGCAGCAGGGTTCCCTTTATTTCACATCCTTTCCAGCATTTATTGTTTGTAGATTTTATGATGATGGTCATTCTGACCGTGGGAGGAGACGACTCACTGGAGTCTTCAGTTCAATTCAGTTCAGTCACTCAGTCGTGTCTGACTCTTTGTGACCCCATGAATCACAGCACGCCAGGCCTCCCTGTCCATCACCAACTCCCGGAGTTCACTCAAACTCATGTCCATCGAGTCGGTGATGCTATCCAGCCATCTCACTCTCTGTCGTCCCCTTCTCCTCCCACCCCCAGTCTTTTCCAGCATCAGAGTCTTTTCCAGTGAGTCAGCTCATCGCACGAGGTGGCCAAAGTATTGCAGTTTCAGCTTTAGCAACAGTCCTTCCAATGAACACCCAGGACTGATCTCCTTTATAGATTCTTGATCCATTCATCTACAGCTTGCCATTTGTGGTTTCATGAGTAGAATACTCAGTTTTATGAAACAGCAGCAAACCCTCACTAAAACTTTGGGGATCTCCTTGAGTGATTGATTAAGGTATGTGGACAGGAAAAGAATATTTTATAAAAGCAGTTTTATTATGGAGAAGGCAATGGCACCCCACTCCAGTACTCTTGCCTGGAAAATCCCATGGACGGAGGAGCCTGGTAGGCTGCAGTCCATGGGGTCGCTAGGAGTGGGACACGACTGAGTGACTTCACTTTCACTTTTCACTTTCCTGCATTGGAGAAGGAAATGGCAACCCACTCCAGTGTTCTTGCCTGGAGAATCCCAGGGATGGGGGAGCCTGGCTGCCGTCTATGGGGTCGCACAGAGTCGGACACGATTGAAGCTATAGCAGCAGTAGCAGAAGTTTTATTATTATTGAAAATTTCAAGTGGTGGTTTAGAGAAATACACTCTATTTCCCCTCTAAGGAATACTTAAAGTATATTACATCTTTAATATTTTCATATTAGTTTATATCCTTTTAGTCAGAATTATTGTTTTCTGTTAATTCCTATGGTATTTAAATGCATACACAAGTCATATGGGACATTAGGGACACTTTATTTTGTCTGTTTATTCCTGAATATATCCTTTGGCCAAAAAGTTTGTTTTGGTTTTCCCATAACATCTTATGAGAATATTATATCATAAACCATTGTTTGTATGCAGGTTTTATGGCAATGTGAAATATACATTCAAAAATTGAAAAGAGTTTCAGGTGAAGCTAATATTGACACAATTTTTATAAATCTTACCACAGTCTTAAAGATAATCAAATCTCTTAAAGCTTGGAATTAAGTGTCATTTTCAAACAATTTCTTATGAACCTGACAGAAAACATTTGCCTCAACATATTAATTGCTCTATTAACTCTAAAATTTAATGGCAAAAGCAGCATAGAAAATATTATGAGTGAAATTCCTCCACTTGCACTGTTTTCAGAATAGTTTTTAGCCAAGAGATTTTGGCACACAGAACGTGTTTTTCTCATTTATCATGAGGAGAAATAAATGTCAGTAAACTTTGGCTCAAAAGGAAGGACTAAAGCTGACTAACCAATAGGCTTTTGAGAAATGCTATAGATCTCATGGGTGAATTTGAATAAAATTTTGAAGGAAAAAAATGACTTGCAGTTTAGAGGAGAAAGGGGTTTTTCACATTGAGGAAGCAAATGAACTGAGATGCACATGGACGAGCTCTCCTCTGATGGGTTCCAAACTCAGAAAGGCACAGAGTTGCTTCAAATGATTCTGTTGGGTGGGGAGTGATGAGAGAGTTGTAGTCCCATGTCTCAGGCAATTTCCGCTATCGGTTCCATTTCCTGAGAGACAAGCTCTTTGTTTCTGTAGCAAAGAACATGGATAGGTTTCTTCTGATTACCTTGAATGTTTTAGCATTTCAGGAGATTCTTACAGATTTATTAGACGCTGATGTTTTGCCATGAGCATTTAGTTTCTCTTCACATCTTGCAAATAACTCTGGTTTTCTCTTTAACTACAGGCTTCCCTGGTGGCTCAACTGGTAAAGAATCTGCCTGCAATGCAAGAGACCCCGCTTCAATTCCTGGGTTGAGAAGATGTCCTGAAGAAGGAATAGGTTACCCACTCCAGTATTCTTGGGCCTCCCTGGTGGCTTAGCTGGTAAAGAATCCGCCTGTATTGCAGGAGACCTGGGTTCAATCACTGGTTTGGGAAGATCCCCTGGAGAAAGTAATGGCTACGCACTCCATTATTCTAGCCTGGAATTTCATGGACTGTATAGTCCATGGGGTCACAAAGAGTCAGGACTGAGTGACTTTCACTTTTCTTTCTCTTTAACTAAAAAGGATTATCCTTTTTTTTTCAAATCTTGGTTCTGACTCTACAGACATGAGAAGAGAAAGTAATCTGAGGAAAAATAGTTGCTTTTCTCTGCCAGTAGTGTTCCGTGGTTGTGAACAGCCTCAAGCCCAATCTCTGGCCTTATTCCTATGTTCTCAAGCCCTGGTTGCCTCCACAGAGTCCATTTTCCATGATATGCTGAAGTCAGTCAATTACACTTTTTCTCTTGCCAGAAGTCACAAGGGAGTGTCGTGTAATACTAGAATGCCCCATTTTCATTGCTTTGCTTGCTTGTATTTCTTCTTACTTCCTACAATCACCAAACAGTCAGCTTTCTATCATTTATCTCTCTTTTTTACTTTTTCTTGTTGCTTTGCATTGATGTGACGTTTGCATCTGGTTTGTATTTTCTGAGTATGTCATGGGATGTTGAGAGTAAGGATTAATCATTACCATATACCAACTATCATAACGGAAAGGCTTTGTGTCTGCATCTGGTTGTTGTTGTTGTTTGTTTTTTTTTTTCTTTTTTAAATTCAATTGCTTATATAATTGGAAATAGTATCTTCCAAAATCTAAAACTTCCTAAAAGCCGTAATCAAATCTTTCCAAAACCTTGATGCACACAGGCAAGATCCTCAAATATTCTAACAGATGTACTTATTTTCACATAATATAATACACTTCACAATTTTATTTTTTAAGTCTTAAATTATTTTTCCAGCTGAGTGAGCACATGATCATCATGCTCACAAGGTGGTTTAAAGGGATCATTTCCAAATCCAATCCATTTTCTCTCTAATAATATTCATGAACTTACTGTATTTATTGTCTGACTCTTTGCGAACACATTGTACTATAGTCTGCCAGGCTCCTCTGTCCATGGGATTTCCTAGGCAAGAATATTGGAGTGGGTTGCAATTTCCTTCTCCAGAGGATCTTCCCAACCCAAGGATGGAACCTTTTTCTCCTGTGTCTCTTGCATTGCAAGCAGATTCTTTAACTGCTGGGCCGTTGAGGAAGCCCAATAATATTCATATCCCTTCCAAAAAAACTCTTCTTTCTTACATTTAGAAACTCACCTATTTTGTATAGTCTCAGAGGCTTCCAGTTTCTTTTGGGGTACTTAAAAATACATTTTATTTTAATTTGTATTTCTCTAGTAATGAGTTGTGTTGAGCATCTTTTCATGTGTTTAACATATTCTGGAGATTAATTCTTTTGTCAGTTGTTTCATTTGCAATTATTTTCTCCAATTCTGAGAATGGGGTAAGAGATGGGAGGGAGGTTCAAAAGGGAGGGTGCTTATGTAAACAGATGGCTGATTCACACATTGATGTATGGTTGAAACCAACAGAGTATTGTAAAACAATTATCTTCTAATTAAAAATAAAGTTTTTAAAAATACAAAAAAGGTACAAAATGTTATAAAATAAAAATATATTTTAATTAATTATTGTGGAAAAACTCTTTATTCAGTTCAGTTCAGTTAAGTTCAGTCGCTCAGTCGTGTCCGAGTCTTTGTGACCCCATGAATCACAGCACGCCAGGCCTCCCTGTCCATCACCAACTCCCGGAGTTCACTCAAACTCATGTCCATCAAGTCGGTGATGCCATCCAGCCATCTCATTCTCTGTCATCCCCTTCTCCTCCCACCCCCAATCCCTCCCAGCATCAGAGTCTTTTCCAGTGAGTCAACTCGTCGCATGAGCTGGCCAAAGTATTGGAGTTTCAGCTTTAGCATCAGTCCTTCCAATGAACACCCAGGATTAATCTCCCCCAGAATGGACTGGTTGGATCTCCTTGCAGTATAAGGGACTCTCAAGAGTCTTCTCCAGCACCATAGTTCAAAAGCATCCATTCTTCAGCGCTCAGCTTTCTTCACAGTCCAACTCTCACATCCATACATGACCACTGGAAAACTCTTGATTAGAGGCATCTTATGGTGTTCTTGCCTGGAGAATCCCAGGGACAGGGGAGCCTGGTGGGCTGCTGTCTATGGGGTTGCACAGAGTCGGACATGACTGAAGTGACTTAGCAGCAGTAGTAGCAGCAATAAGATGGAATTTACTGAACTGTGTATTTGCAAAGAAAATAAAAAAGTTATTCTCTAACGAAGTCATATAAGATTTTGTTTTTCTGCATTGTCATTAAAAAAGCATAATACTTTTGTGCTCTTGTTTCTTCAATCATAATACCCTATATCCAGGGCCACAGTGATTTGATCCAAATGGTTATGTCATAGATCCATCTAGTCAAAGCTATGGTTTTTCCAGTAGTCATGTATGGATGTGAGAACTGAACTATAAAGAAAACTGAGTGCCAAAGTGCCAAACTGATTCTTTTGAACTGTGGTGTCAGAGAAGATTCTTGAGAGTCCCTTGGACTTCAAGGAGATCACACCAGTCAATCCAAAAGGAAATCAGTCCTGAATATTCATTGGAAGGACTGATGCTGAAGCTGAAACTCCAATACTTTTGCCACCTGATGCGAAAAAGTGACTCCTTAGAAAAGACCCTGATGCTGGGAAAGACTGAAGGCAGGAGGAGAAGGGGACGACAGAGGATGAGATGGTTGGATGGCATCACTGACTCAATGGACATGAGTTTGAGCAAGCTCCAGCATTGGTGATGCTCAGTGAAGCCTGGAGTACAGAAGTCCATGAGGTCACATGAGTTGTACACAACTAAGCAAGTGAACTGAACTGACACCAAGGATATCAAGGGCCTTCTTTTCTCAGCATTATTTCAACCTGGATTAGAAAAGGTGTTGTTACTTTTTTTTTTCTGATAAAAAACAATAAAAAAACTTCCAAGCATGTGATTCTGGGTTTACAAATAGCTATAAATTCTGTCTTGGAAATAGATACCACAAGCAGAGGAAGAGGGTCGTCTTTTGAGTTGAATTCTTAGACATCCCAGCCCTTTGCAGTTGCTTTAGAGGTGAAGATGGATTTTATGCCCAAGAAAATTTGAATTGGTCTTTTGTCTTTTTTAACTCAGTGCTGAACATTGTGGATGTTATAATTTGCTTGGCTTTTCTCTTATCTTTTAAATATTGTTGAACTTGTTTTAACAGTTAAACTACTTGCAGATTAGCTTGATCTTTTCTAAGATTTTTAGTTGTTCAGGTTGTTGTTGCTGTTTTGAAGGCCTAAAGTCCCCTAGAACTCTTTTAGCCCTGCCACTAAAGCATAATTATTCTGGTGCCTTTCATAAGCACCACCATGTGTTTCTGAGGTCTGTATCTCTGTCTATTCAGAACTGAAACATATCCAACAGTTTGGGAGTCCTGGGAATTGTTTAGTTTGCAGTTCTTGGGAGTAGTTCTTTGCCTACCCACCCTTATAAACTTCTGTGCTTGCTTCAATGGATGTACAGGTAATTTGACACAACTTGGTCCGTTTTGTTTTGTTTTTTTTACGACCTCAGTTTGGCATTCTTCTTTGAGGTGTGTACAGTTTCCTTCTGTACACATACCTGGCAGCATGTCACAAAGTTTTCTCTTTTTTTTGGGGGGGGCACATTTTTCCTAGGACTTAACTGTTTGTTTTTTTTTTTGGGTCATGCTTTTGGTATAAGAACTCTTTCTTAGCCCTAGATATCTTGAAGATAGGGTCCTTTTGTCATCTAAAATTTGTTAAGTTTTATGTTTTACATTTTACTGTGTGATCCATTTCAAGTCTATTTTTTTATAATGCGTAAGACTTAGGTCAAGATTATTTTTTTTTTTCTGCCTGTGAATGTCTGATTTGTTGAAAAGATTGTCTTTCCTCCATTTATTTGCTTCTGCCTTTGCGAAAAATCAACTTCGGAGGCTAAAGTTTTTCTACAAACAAGAGATGAGAGGGGGGGAGGGGTCTATCTTTGGATGGCCCCGTAGGATTCTGCTTGGTTACAGCTTATTCAGGATTATATCAATGAAAGAAAAAAGAAATCCCAGGAAACTCTCCATCAGGTCATTCCTCAACCTCAAGGTTCTTACCAGTTTGCTTTTCTCTGTCCAGAGCTCCAGCCTTCTTGTTTGTTATTTGTTTAATGTCTAGGGGTTTTGCTTATACTTGGGGGAATAGGGGAAATTATGTCTACATGGTTGTCTCATAAACAGAAGCCTTTAACTCTTGTTCTGCCACCTTGGGGTGGAATCACCTACATTTACAGAGTCAAACTGAAACCGAGTCCCCCTGAAATAGAGTTCCCTTACTGAGTTCATATTATTCTATTTAAAACTTTATTGTCTCTCTTGTGCCCTCTGATTTCAGTTCTGTGCTGAGTACTAATTAAGCAGAGTCAGTTGATTGCTGTTATTGATAACACCTCCTATGTACTGTAATTGCTCTTATCAACATCATTATTAACATACAAACTTGAGTTGTTCCTCCGGGATAAGATGAGCTAACAGAGTCATGGACCACCTGACCAGAAAACTGTAAATCAGAGGCATCGTGACTCCCAAAAATACAGTTAAGACATGTCATAGAAATGTCACAAGGTGATGATAAACCCTAGTAGCTTATTGGTTCTTCCCCTTTAAGATACCTCTAACTGAAATATCAAGTTTCAGTGGAACTGAAAGTTGTTTCCCAGTCCTTTGCTGGATGTCATGCAATGAATTCTTACTTTGCTGCAAACTCCCACTGTCAGAGCTTGGCTTTAAGTGCTATAGGCACATAAGCCCTTTACTCAGTTATAAAACTGCCTAACAATTTTTACCTTGTGTGTGTGTGTGTCCAACTATGTGTTTCAGAATGAGTATTTTGCAAATAACAATTCTGTCACGTTACTGAAAATATCACAACCAATTTTCGGATAAATTTGTGTGTTTGTACAATTCATGACATAAGTCACTGTTTCATCCCAAACCTATTACCATTGGCTAGCAAAATACCTGGCTAGTACTAGACGTTTAGTAAATATTTCTTGAATAATTAGTGAAACAATAAGTGCTTGCAAAACAATAGTGACATCTAGGCACACTCCTTTCTTCTAAAATCAATTATTCAGGGAATTCACAGACAGTCCAGTGATTAGGACTCAACACTTTCACTATGGAACTAGGATTCCACCAGTCACGTGCCTGGCCAAAAAAGCCTCAATTATTCATTGCATTATATAGATGATTTTTTTTTTTTTGCATCTTTCCATATCATCTGGCATTCAGATAGTTTAAGGTTAATAGTTAAAACTAAGTAAACTTCTAACAGATATTTAGCACACATTCTATAGCTTGAACTACCATGTCATCTTGGAAGTGCCAATGCCGGTTCACCTTCATGCTTGTTTCTATCTGTAAGTGTCTACCCAGTCTCCACATAAATGGTTAATTAGGTCAGTCTCAGAGCTTCACTCTTCTGCTTTAAAAGCTTTGTTTTACAAGCTACTTCCATAATGGCAGCCAAGTTCACTCTCTGGTCTTTCAGTTCAGTTCAGTTCAGTTCAGTCGCTCAGTCGTGTCCGACTCTCTGCGACCCGATGAATCACAGCACGCCAGGCCTCCCTGTCCATCACCAACTCCCGGAGTTCACTCAAACTCATGTCCACAGAGTCGGTGATGCCATCCAGCCATCTCATTCTCTGTCGTCCCCTTCTCCTCCTGCCCCCAACCTTTCCCAGCATCAGAGTCTTTTCCAGTGAGTCAACTCTTCGCATGAAGTGGCCAAAGTATTGCAGTTTCAGCTTTAGCATCAGTCCTTCCAATGAACACCCAGGATTGATCTCCTTTAGAATGGACTGGTTGGATCTCCTTGCAGTCCAAGGGACTCTCAAGAGTATTCTCCAACACCACAGTTCAAAAGCATAAGGGTCTCTAAATTCTTTGAGAATACTTTGATGACTTCTCTTATGCTCTCTCTCATATAAGCTAATGGTAAGTAAATTTTTTTCCCAATCAAATCATACATTAATTCCAAACCCCAGGTCTCAACAGCTTCTGAAAAAAAATTATAGTCCCAGTGTCTCTTTCTGTCAGGATAATCAGGACATCGCATCGCTTGGATTTTTTGTAAATTGGCCATCTCCTTCTTCAATTTACTCCCCAGAAGCTTAAGCATTTCCCGGGGAGCTGTTTCACAAATACTTTGAGAAAGTTATCTAAGCTTCTTCTGCTCCAGCCCACTTGTTTTGCCAACATACCCTCATCCATGGTGCTGCTGCTGTTCCCAAGACCCTCATTTGACTAAACATAGCTTTTCTAAGCTTCCAACTTCCAAGGTCGCCTCTTGCCCCACTAAGGTATATGACATCAGTGAAGAAAGATGGTTCTCTTGCAAGTCATCCATCTTCTTAAAAATGACCACAACACAACTGAAACCAAATAGTACTTTTAATTATATTCCACTAAAATATCATGGATTGAGGGTGAAGTATATATCACAAAAGGATGGTTTATGTGCTTCTCTGGGCAACCCTGGACTAAGGTTTCTGTGAGGTTTATCCTGTGCCTTGTTTTTGACTGCAGGCTCATCTCCATGAACACTTTTCTCATCTTTACACTTCAGCTTAAGTCTAATATAACTCTTCTTGGACTCTGATAGAGGGAAATTTAAAAGGGAGAGGACTTTAACAATAAAAAGGAAGTAAGTTTTTTAAAAGTGTTTGTACATCTAGCTCCATGTTTTAGGCTTAATTCCAAGATTAAAATGTGTGAAGTTAGTGAATTCAGAGGAACTTTTTCCATATGCCATTCAGCCTGATATTGAAAGAAACAGGCAAGAAAAGAGAGAGGAGCTGTAGAATTTTTAGTTTTTTAGTTTGTTTTGTGGCTTAAAAGAAAAAATCTGAAAATCAAGATTTAAGTGAGTGCACAGCTGGAGAGCAGAAAGTCTGGCAAAGACTAAAATGGCAGTCACCCAACCCAGCTGTCTCATTACAATAAATCCTCAACAAGGCCTCCTGCATGGGGCAAAAAACATATGAAAGTGAAACAAATAATTACTTGAAGTGAATGAGTTTGAATAGCTCTGTCATGATTTAAGATCCAAGTAAGAGTCTGGGAGTTGTTTAAATAGGACACAGAAGGAGACCTTAAGCAAAAGCCTGCAGTCAGTCAGTTAATGGTGTTTGCAGACTCTGTGTTCACAGTGGACCATGTTGCTGCTCTCCGTCCATCACGTACCCTGCTGACACAGTTATGTCCAACACAAGTAATCTAAAAGTCTGTGATTTTTACATCACATTCCCTTTTCTTCTAGTTAAAAAAGACTGTGTGGGGTGGGGGAGTAGGGGACACTAGAAGAGATAAGGGAGAGGAGTAATAGATAATGGTGAGTTAAAAAAAATCTGTCTCTAAGTAAACTGCCTAAAATACTCTATATGCATTGGTACATCTAAACTACGGGTTTCCCTTTCCTCCTTAGTCATGTGTTACACTTGCAGAGTTGGTGTCTGCTCTTAATCACTGGTCTGGACTTCTGGGAGAAACAGCAGAGTTGGAGTCAGAGACTATGGTTGCAACCTGATGTTGTGTTTGACAGTGCTCAATAACATAGACTTTCCTTAACTTAGTCAATTTTAGTTTTTTGATCTGCCAAAATTGAATTTTAATTGAAATGAAATTGGATATACATGAAACTCTTGATATGTTGAAGGATAACGATTCAATTATTCCTTTGGGCCATCTCCCAGTATGTTAGTCTCAAGTCAAAATATCAGCCTTTCTTTCAAGACTTTATAGATTAGCATTTAAAATTTTTTTTCTAAAAAAATATATATTCCATCTGGTATAGAGTTGTCAAATAAGGTAGTTCCCTTTACATTGAAGATATAGTAAGCTACATAATTATGCCTGCTATAGCTTTTACTGCAATTTTTTTTCACCTTACTTTGAAATGCAGTTAAGTCTCTTTCAGATCAAAAAAAGAAATATCATCACAGATTTTGGCATGTAACAAGTTGATAAGTTTTATATCATTTACTAGCCATAACTTTTATTTTGAGACCAATATATTTACTTGTCACATTTTCAAACGACCTTTTTAGGCTTTGGTTAGGTTTTTGGCCATATAACTCATTTAAAAATTAGGTTCTGAATCCATGCTTTGGACACACTTGAACTTACACAGAAAGCTGCTTATAAACCAATTCATTATAACTGATTTTAGAGGCAAGGAACTCTTCCCATTCTCTTTTATCTATTCCTATAATTCACAAAATTAATGGTTGAAGTTGCAAATTAAGTTCACCTGCAATACAATGTAGGCTTTGATCACCATTAAGTTTTAAAATTATTTTTACACTTTTAATCTAGACTAAAATGTTAGACTTATGAGTTGGCCTAGCAGACTCTAGAGCTTTTTCTTGTCACGAGTGTTCCTGAAATTTAATGTGGAGTTGTGAATGTGACGTCAAAAGCACTAAAATGGCTAAATGAGAGCATAAATATAACTAGAAAATGTGCAACTGAGCACACACACATAGATCCATAATCTCTTTTCAGCTTTATCAAAATAAAAATTTTATCTCTATTTGTCTCTGCTGCTTCATTTTTCAAAACCCCACAGTAGAGCAGGAATTATCTTGTTTTAAATATTAAAAAACCAGTAATAGTATATAGAGAGGAAATACTTTAAAAAAAATATTGACTTATTTGCCAAAAATATTATCTTACTCAGGAAATTTCTGTCCTGCCCAGCTTGCCTTTAGATTGTTTAGAAATCAGTGTAAAACATATGAGATAAATACATGGGTATAGATTTTTGTTAAGAAATATAAAACATATAAAATCTCACCATTTTTCCAGGCAATTATTACTTCTAGCTACAATATATTAAGTTGGTGTAAAACTAATTGCAGTTTTTGCATTGTTGAAATTTGCCATTTGATACTGGAAAATTTTCTTAAATAAATGTGGTTATGCTGTATACCATTTTAATACTCACTTCTTGCTTTATTTACTTTTTTTGCTTATAAGTGATGATATTACTTGCTGCTTATTTTTTAGACTAGGGAAATGATGTTAGATGAAAAGCAAAATCCAGTGATTTTCTTATTTGATTTCAAAATGGTTTGTAAAGCAGTGGAGATAACTCACAACATTAACAATGCATTTGGGCCAGGAACTGCTAATGAATGTACAGTGCAGTGGTGGTTCAAGAAGTTTTGCAAAGGAGACACGAGCTTTGAAGATGAGTGCAGTGGCCAGCCATCAGAAGTTGACAACTGATTAAGAGCAATCAAAGCTGATTCTCTTAAAACTATGTGAAACGTTGCTGAACAACTCCATTGACCATTCAATGAATTGAATGACCATTCTATGGTCATTTGCTTTGAAGCAAATTGGAAAGATGAAAAAGCTCCATAAGTGGGTGCTTAGTGAGCTAACTCGGAGAAGGAAATGGCAAGCCACTCCAGTACTCTTAACTAGAAAATCCCATGGATGGAGGAGCCTGGTAGGCTGTAGTCCGTGGGGTCGCTAAGGGTCGGACACGACTGAGCGACTTCAATTTCACTTTTCACTTTCACACATTGGAGAAGGAAGTGGCAACCCACTCCAGTGTTCTTGCCTGGAGAATCCCGGGGACAGGGGAGCCTGGTGGCCTTCTGTCTATGGGGTCACACAGAGTCGGACACGACTGAAGTGACTTAGCAGCAGCAGCAGCAGCAGCAGTGAGCTAACTGGGGAAAAAAAAAGTGTTGTTTTGAAGGTCTTCCTTATACTGTGCAATAACAACAAACAATTTCTTAATCAGATTGTGACATGTGACAAAAAGTAATGGGCTTCCCTGGTGGCTCAGAGAGTAAAGCGTCTGCCTGCAATGTGGGAGACCTGGGTTCGATCCCTGATTCAGGAATATCCCCTGGAGAAGGAAAAGGCAACCCACTCCGGTACTCTTGCCTGGAAAATCCCATGGACAGAGACACCTGGTAGGCTACAGTCCGTTGGGTCCCAAAGAGTTGGACAGGACTGAGCGACTTCACTTTCACTTTTCACTTTCATACAGTTGGTGATGACCAGCCAGTGGTTGGACCAAAAAGAAGCTCCAAAGAATTTCCAAAAGCCAAACTTGTACAAAAAGAAAGGTCATGGTCAATGGTGGTCTGCTGCTGGTCTGACGCACTACAGCTTTCTGAATCCCAGTGAAACCATTACGTCTGACAAGTATTTTCATCAAATTGATGAGATGCATTGAAAACTGCAACACCTGCAGCCAACGTTGGTCAACAGAAAAGCCCAATTCTTCTCCACTATAATGCCAGACTGCATGTCGCTCTACCAGCATTTCAAAAGTTGAATAGATTGGGCCACGAAGTTTTGCATCATCAACAATATTCACCTGACCTCTTGCCAACCGACTACCACTTCTTCAAACACCTGGAAAATTTTTTTCAGGAAAAATGCTTCCATGAGCAGCAGGAGACAAAAAATGGTTTCCAAGAGTTTGTCAATTCCTGAAGCAAGGATTTTTTACGATACAGGAATAAACAAACATTTCTTGTTGGCCAAAATGTGTTGGTTGTATTATCACCTATTTTGATTAATAAAGATGTGTTTGGGAGCCTAAAATTCACAGAAACCACAATTACATTTGCACCAACCTAATAGTCCTGGCTGTGGGCATACACCCATTTTTTAATGTAAATTGCTTGGTTAGAGTTTTATAGAGACAATAAATTTCACTCCCTTTCCTGATCTTCAAAATCTTTGAGAAAAACAGGTTCTAATGGAGACCAAAATGCCAGCTCTAATAACTGTACATGCGTCAGAGAATGTTGCTTTACTTCTGTAAAGAGATGAGTTCATTAATCCTTTACCTCTGGGCCACATGAAATTGTAGAGAATGCAGAGAAATAAAAATATTCCTCTGGAATTTCCACTGATGAAAAGGGAGACTCTGTGGAGAATAAGCTTGGGTATTTGTTCCATATTAGATGAAGCCATTGATCAGGTAAGACAGTTTTCTTCATTCCATGGTGAAGAAAGTGAAAGGGGAGTGATGAGAAGCCAGTGGTGTTCTTGTAATAAATGTCCTTTATGTTTTTAGGAGCCTAGGGGAATGGAGGTTATCCACACAGCTTGTAAATAATTTCCTATTTTGTTCTTGATGCCAGTGCATTGGGACTGCTACTCGACCTAATCCTGAATTCTTGGTCAGAACTTGGCTTTTTTTTTTTTTTCCCAGTCATCTGATACATCCATATAATCACTTGACTGGCAGAGTCCAACTCTCCCTGTGATGACTTTGATCACCCTGGTCTATTTTGATTTTACTTTGTTTAGTTCTTGACTCTGTAGATCCATAGAGTCTTCCTTTCACATTGGTCATGGTTCCTAAAGGTGGCCTTTAAGCCTCTTGACTTTGAGCTTGATTTTATAGATTTCATTTAAGTATTTTTCCTCAACTACTTCTTGAATTTTGTTCAGACTCTCTGTATCTCAGGCCCCAGCATGATATGTAGTGTGCGTTTTCTGATTCTATATTTTGCTCAAGTCCTTATTCTGCTTTTCTCAGAATATTCTATTGTCTTTATCCTACCTTTGCAGATTTTTCTATTTCTTTACATGCCAGAACAGAAGGTACAAGGGATAAAAGCTGGATATAGACTTGGAAATATTAAGATCTATATTTGTTTGCTACCTCCACAGGCTTCAGAGATTTGTGATTTTAAACAAGTCACATAGCTTCAGTTCAGTTCAGTCACTCAGTTGTGTCCAATTCTTTGCAACCCCATGAACTGCAGCACGCCAGGCCTCCCTGTCCAGCACCAACTCTCAGAGTTTGCTCAAACTCACATCCATTGAGTCGGTGATGCCATCCAAAAATCTCATCCTCTGTCGTCCCCTTCTCCTCCTGCCTTCAATCTTTCCCAGCATCAGGGTCTTTTCCAATGAGTCAGCTCTTCACATCAGGTGGCCAAAGTATTGGAGTTTCAGCTTCAACATCAGTCCTTCCAATGAACACCCAGGACT
Source organism: Moschus berezovskii (assembly GCF_049115385.1). Classification (NCBI taxonomy): domain Eukaryota; kingdom Metazoa; phylum Chordata; class Mammalia; order Artiodactyla; family Moschidae; genus Moschus; species Moschus berezovskii. Next base: position 21,992,067 of record NC_142477.1, on the reverse strand, counting down.
GATCTCCTTTAGGATAGACTGTTTTGATCTCGTTGCAGTCCAAGGGACTCTTGAGTCTTCTCCAACACCACAGTTCAAAAGCATCAATTCTTCGGCACTCAGCTTTCTTTATAATCCAACTCTCACATCCATATATGATTACTGGAAAAACCATAGCCTTGACTAGACAGAAATTTGTTGGCAAAGTAATGTCTCTGCTTTTTAATATGCTATCTAGGTTGGTCATAACTTTTATTCCAAGAAGTAAGCGTCTTTTAATTTCAAGGCTTCTGTCACCATCTGCAGTGACTGTTTCCACTGTTTCCCCATCTATTTCCCATGAAGTGATGGGACCAGATGCCATGATCTTAGTTTTCTGAATGTTGAGCTTTAAGCCAACTTTTTCACTCTCCTCTTTCACTTTCATCAAGAGGCTCTTCAGTTCTTCACTTTCTGCCATAAGGGTGGTGTCACCTGCATATCTGAGGTTATTGATATTTTTCCCAGCAATCTTGATTCCAGCCTGTGCTTCATCCAGCCCAGTGTTTTTCATGATATACTCTGCATATATGTTAAATAAGTAGGGTGACAATATACAGCCTTGATGTTCTCCTTTTCCTATTTGGAACCAGTTTGTTGTTCCATGTCCAGTTCTAACTGTTGCTTCCTGACCTGCATACAAGTTTCTCAAGAGGCAGGTCAGGTGGTCTGGTATACCCATCTTTTTCAGAATTTTCCACAGTTTATTGTGATCCACACAGTCAAAGGCTTTAGCATAATCAATAAAGCAGAAATAGATATTTTTCTGGAACTCTTGTTACTTTTTCAGTGATCCAGCAGATGTTGGCAATTTGAGTTCTGGTTCCTCTGCCTTTTCTAAAACCAGCTTGAACATCTGGAAGTTCACTTTCACATACTGTTGAAGCCTGGCTTGAAGAATTTTGAGCATTACTTTGCTAGCATGTGAGATGCGTGCAATTGTGCAGTAGTTTGAGCATTCTTTGACATTGCCTTTATTAAGGATTGGAACAAAAATTGACCTTTTTCAGTCCTGTGGCCACTGCTGAGTTTTCCCAATTTGCTGGCATATTGAGTGCAGCACTTTCACAGCATATTTCACATAGCTTAAACTTCAGTAACTTTATCTAAAGAAAATTCTCACCAAAAAAGTCATAATCATAACTATTAAATAAATTAGTATGAAAATTTCTTAGCAAATTGCAGGTAAAAAGGTGACTGGGATGCCCTTAAACATGTTAGAGATTTATGTTTTCCCATTAATTTGTGTTTTTTATATTTCTTTCTCTTCCATAAAAATAGAAAGCCCAGTTTTTATGACTTAATAGTATATTTTACCTATGCTATTTCATTTTGACCTGCACCATTTCATTTATTCATTTAATTAACTACTCATTGGCTTGGTTATTTCTCATAGTGCTTAACATTTTATACCTCCATGTCTTATTTTCCTACATTCTCATTTCCTCCATCATCTTGTGTAAAATCCTTATAGTTAATTAGTTGATGATTGGGCATTTTATAGGCTTCCTTGATGGCTTGGAGAGTAAAGAATCTGCCTGCAATGCAGGAGACCTGGGTTCAGTCCTTGGGCTGGGAAGATCCCCTGGAGAATGGAAATCTAGGCATTTTCTGTTCATAAATTTGTTAAGCTCTGTGGATTTCACTGCATAGAGATTAATTTATGTTATTAAGTAAATATATGATGTTTACCAAAAAAGATGTGGGGAAGTGAGTGAGTTAAAGTATTTTGCCAAATTTTTAGGATAATGTAGTCAAACTAGTTTTTTATTTACTTATTGGCACTAACACTAAAAGCACAGAGATACTGGAAAATGTGATCACATAGTTTTCTCTATCTTTTGAGTAGAAATTGTGTTTCATACATGTATGAAAATAATTATTAGGTGAGTTTAAGCAATTTAAAAATTAAAACTGTTCATGTAGTCCCTAAATAATCTGAAGATAATATCAGAAGATTACTGAGAAGTGCGGGAGTATGAGATACACTAATCTTCTTACAAGTAAGATTTCAAATCATACAAATCCTGTTGATACATTTGAAACTTGATTATTCTATTTTGTATAGTTATAAGATTACATAAGTAAATGTGGGATTTACAGTTTTATTTAAATATCATTTCCTCACAAGGCTTAAAATAAAGTTAGTAAAAATGGACAACTAATACTTTAATTTTTCTCTTTGTTTCATATCAACACAGTGTCATAAACGAACCACCATGGCACTTGACCATTTTGATGAATGACCACTTGATCATTTTGAAACCAAGAAAGTTAATTTGGGAATATTTTATCTATCATAAAAGTAAAAACTATACGATGAGGAATGAGCAATTTAGATACTGATAATAATTACTAGCATTCATTGAGTCTATGATTCAGACCCTCTTCTTAACCTTGACTCAATCCTCACCATCCCTTGGTCTTGCTCTTCTCACTGACAGATTAACAACAACAATAAGAAAAAAAGTAGGGTCACCTACCATGCCCTTGGGATTAAACAAATAAAATAAAATAGCAGATATGGTTCCTGGATTTAATCACTCAAGTATAATCAAAGAAAAAAATAAACCTATCATTCTGACTCAGAAGAATAAATATAATGATTCAGAATTAGCCAAGATATTCTTTCAGCAGAGAAGACCAGACAAAAGGTTTTTCCTGAACTTTCTGCTGAAGATGCTCAAACCCAACATGTTGGAAACCTGGAAGTTGCTTTGCTGCTGCTCTGAGTTCCAGTCATACTATATCACTCACACACTCTGTCCACTTGGTTTTCTACATCACTTACATCCATTTCGGATTTTATTACTGAGCTATTTTCTTTCTTCATATACCTGAAAAAAATTTTTTTCTCTGCTTCCATGTAATCAGCAGTGACAAGAATTTTTTAATCACTTGAAGTAAGGACTTAGGAAATTTGCTCTGACCATAAATCAAAATGGATTAATCGGGTATTAGTCTTCAAAGAATTTCATGAAAAATTCCAGTTAAATTGAAGTTTAGATCCCTGCCTCCAGAAAGCCAAAGACTATAACATTTTTTCACTGGCATATCTTAGATCTTCTCTTTAGCCTTTCCCCTGTGAGAGGGAGAGGTGAGCATGAAAGCAATAGTTTTGTCCACCCCTGATACACAAGTGAGGCTGGAGGTTCAGATGACTTCAGTTGCCCTCATATGATCTCCCAATTTTTTGTCAAAAGATGTAGACAAAAGTAGGCTAAAATTTCAAGTTGACAGACAAGCAATTGAGCATTAACATTTTAAAAAATATTTATGTATTTGGCTGTTCCGGGTCTTAGTTGTGGCAAGCCACAGGATCTTCAATCTTCATTAGTCCCTGCAGGATCTTTTAGTCAAGGCACGTCGGACCTAGGGATCAGCCAGGGATTTAAACTGGGCCCCCTGCATTGGGAGCGCTGTCTTAGCCACTGGACTGCAGGGAATGCCCAAACATTAACCTTTATAAATGACCTAAATAAGATGCTTTTACACCTCTGACTCATTTATTTTCACATGGTTTCCTCTAGCCTTTATCAACTTAGTAAGGACTGAGTAACTGTGAACTTCAAGTCCACAAGCAATGCCAAACTGCTTCAAAACCAGTTGAAGCTGGTACTGTGATGACTATCTCTCTCTTCTGTCCTCACCCTAGGCAAGAGGCTTTTACCACAAGTTTGAGGAAAAAATCAAATAGCTATGACTTTCAAAATTAATAGCTACCTAATGCCTTTAGTTTTCCAAACTATGTCAAATACTTTAAAAACACTTTTACTTTTATTTTAAATTTTGTTTTGTGTTTATGAGTGTTTTCCCTAAGGAGATTCCTGATGAAAGATTTCTGGACATACATGTAGTTTTAATCAAAGCATTCCAAGATTTCTCCTAAATTACTACTATTTTTGATTTCTAAGTGAGGTTAGAATTTGATATATATAGTTCAACTCAAGCTTTAAAGGGATTTATTTAATTTTTACTGTAACATGCAGAAAAGCAAAATCTATTGGGAAAATGAACTCACATGTAAATTAGTTGAGTAGATAAATTTAAAACTCTTCACCCACAATGCACAGTAAAATAAATACAAAGGATTTTTTTTTTTCACTTTGGTGGGCAAAAGCAACAAATATGTTAAAAAATGTTCTCCTGTAGTTAATAAATGATAGACTCATGCGTTATTCAGTTGCTTAATCTTACCCAAGTCTTTGTGACCCCATGGACTACACCATGCCAGGCTTCCCTGTCCTCCACTATCTCCCGGAGTTTGCTCACACTCATGTCCATTGTGTCAATGATGCCATCCAACCATCTCATCCTCTGTCACCCCCTTCTCCTGCTCTCAATCTTCCCCAGAATCAGGGTCTTTTCCAATGTTTTAAGCCAATTAGGGGAAAAAAGAGTGAAATTAAGCACTCCATTACTAGAAATTTCCATGGAAAATATATTTGAGTTTGAATGATCCTAAGTGATGTGACTATATAAACCTAAATGTGCTTTTTCATGTATAAGTAAAATTGCAGTCCATAGCTATTATTTTATTATATTTTTCTATGTGTTTTGAGCTCTCAATATTTATTTTCAGCCTATTTTCTGTAGCTGGTTTTAGTTTTTTTGCCTAGACTCCCTTCCTTTTATTAAGTAACCTGCTCTTTCACTTTTAGGGAGCTATTACTTCTGCATATATTACTTATGATCTTGAAAACAGCTGTTATCTTCATGCACAACTCTGATTTCTCTGGAAAGAATGAATCATCTAAGTATAAGCATGAAAACCAAATGAACCTCTCAACATCCTTGGAATTTTTCACACAAAGAAAACTGAATATTTTCCTAAAGGCAAAGTTGGAAACTGGCAAACCCCAAATTTCTGACAACTACTGCTGTGGCACTTTGAAGAAAGTAGATTTGATATTGTTGTCATGGTCTGTATAAAATTTCCCTTCATAATGAGGAACTTGATCCTAAACCCTCCTGAGAAAGTTATCCTGAAGTATAAATACATTGCATACGTTGTGAAGTGTGTTTTATCATGTCGAATGAGCCCTATAAAAGTTTATAAAGATATGACCCATCAATTTGATGTTCCCTTTCCTCTACACCTGCTCTAGAGGAAAAAGCTGATTTGATTTGTGATTTGTCAGACTTTCTGAGAGCTGATTAAATCCAGGAATCATATCTTCTTCGTTTTTTTTTTTTTTTTGATAGATTAACAGTTTTTTTATTCATCCTCTTCTTCCTCCTCCTCTTAAGTGATCCCTTTGGCCAGCCATGGATTCTTAGAACTTTCCTAAGGCCTCTGGCCAATAATTCCTCAGGGAAATGAAAGGCTGAAGATGCTGTTCAAAGCTGTATTTCTGCATCTTGTCCTTGAAGTTAGATAAACCATTTTTCCACCTTTTCTAATATTTCCATGGAACTAATCAATCTGCATGTCAAATAGCATCTTTCCATTGCACAGAATAAGACCAATATCAAAGAGAGGCCATGATGAGAGAGAGAGTTCTGACCAAGTTCACAGCACTGTTTAAAGTGCCTAAATATTATGCCCCCATCTTGTCTATGTTTGAATGTACTTTCCACACTTCCCTTTCAGTGTGAAACACTAGTGTCTTCCCAGTTAACTTTCTTTACTTTTTTTTGCTTAGATTGAGTTGTTTATCTTTAAAAATCAAGAGGCCTGATGGATAGAGAAACTGTCAATCAGTTCAGTTCAGTTCAGTCGCTCAGTCGTGTCCGACACTTTGCGACCCCATGAATCACAGCACGCCAGGTCTCCCTGTCCATCACCAAATCCCGGAGTTCACTCAAACTCAAGTTCATCGAGTCGGTGATGCCATCCAGCCATCTCATTCTTTGTCGTCCCCTTCTCCTCCTGCCCCCAATCCCTCCCAGGATCAGAGTCTTTTCCAGTGAGTCAACTCGTCACATGAGGTGGCCAAATTGTTGGAGTTTCAGCTTAAGCATCACTCCTTCCAATGAACACCCAAGATTGATCTCCTTTAGAATGGACTGGTTGGATCTCCTTGCAGTCCAAGGGACTCTCAGGAGTCTTCTCCAGCACCACAGTTCAAAAGCATCAATTCTTCAGTGATCAGCCTTCTTCACAGTCCAACTCTCACATCGATACATGACCACGGGAAAAACCATAGCCTTGACTAGACGGACCTTGATTGGCAAAGTAATGTCTCTGCTTTTTAATATGCTATTTAGGTTGGTCATAACTTTCCTTCCAAGGAGTAAGCATCTTTTAATTTCATGGCTGCAATCAGCATCTGCAGTGATTTTGGAGCCCAAAAAAATAAAGTCTGACACTGTTTCCACTGCTTCCCCATCTATTTCCCATGAAGTGATGGGACCAGATGCCATGATCTTTGTTTTCTGAATGTTGAGCTTCAGGCCAACCTTTTCACTCTCCTCTTTCACTTTCATCAAGAGGCTTTTGAGTTCCTATTCACTTTCTGCCATAAGGGTGGTGTCATCTGCATATCTGAGGTTACTGATATTTCTCCCAGCAATCTTGATTCCAGCTTGTGCTTCTTCCAGCCCAGCGTTCCTCATGATGTACTCTGCATATAAGTTAAATAAGCAGGCTGACAATATACAACCTTGATGTACTCCTTTTTCTCTTTGGAACCAGTCTGTTGTTCCATGTCTAGTTCTAACTGTTGCTTCCTGACCTGCATACAAGTTTCTCAAGAGGCAGGTCAGGTAGTGCTGGTATATTAAAGGTGATTAAATGGGGATGTGAAAGTAGTCTCTGAGGTATCAGACATGTAGGATTGGTGAAAGCTATTTGGACCATGCAAAAGCAATGTCATCAAACTATAGTACGCTGGTACTTGAAACCCCAGACGTGTATTCACACATGCACACAAAGCCATTTAGGTGGCTTCTCAAAAACATATCAGCTATGTGTTGGTTACTTCTTAATTAAAATGCTGCTAAAGTAAAATGTACTTAAGCCCAAGCCTGTGTATCTGAAGAAAAATCATGGACAGCTATTCAACCTGATGAAACCCATAATCAGCTAAGAGATTACTTAGAAAAAGACACATACTTGTGTCTTCAATATTTTAACACATTTTTGAGCATATCGGTTGATAAGATTTCTGCATCATTTTTTTTACATCTACCAAATCCTCTATGTATCATTTAATATGTCTAGTGTCTTTAAAGTGGAATATAGATTGAAATGTGCTATTAATCTGGGTTCAGATGGCTTTTGGATATTTATCCTTTTTATTTCAATATTTTAGTTAATTTATATACATATTATTAAATGAATTTTTTTTTATGTTGTGACTAGTTTTATTGATTTTTCCCAAGCATTTAATTTAGTTTTCACAGAAATAACAAGCTTCATTCGTCTTTACACTCATATATCTAATTTGCTATACGTATAGAAACTAATTATTTACAGAAGCAAATGACCTGATGAAAATAGGCTGAGAAAGCAAATACAACAGGCTTTTAATTGCATACTTCAATGGATGGGAGCAGAGCAACTCACTCATTCTGGAATGTGGCCCTGTGGGAGAACTCAGGAAGGTGGAGGAAGAGGTCATAAAGGTTTACCCAGAAAATAGAGTGAGGGATGTATTCTTTTGGTAAGGTTACCATAACAAAGTACCACAAACGAAGTGGCTTAACCTGCAGAAGTTTATTATCTCACAGCCCTGGAGGCTAAAACTCTTAAAGTGTTCCTTCCTTCTGAGTATCTGTCCCATGCCTTTCCCCTAGCAGGGGGTAATGCTGTGTCATCATTTCAGCTCTATCACATGACTTCATTAAGAGAGACTCTGTCTGCCTGTGGCTGGTGATAGGACTCTGAGCCTGATCAAAGCAGAGCGAGTGATCACTGGTAAGCATGTTGATAACTGTATAAGTAAATTGCACAATTGGAGGTGAGGCATTTGGGGGTAAGAAGGAAAAAGAAAATTAGTGTGTACTACTTAAACATGTGATTTAAACTGGATCCTCCTGTCTTGTAAGAGCAGAGACTGCCTGAACAGGAGGTGGGCATAGTGCCCAAGTCAAACCTATTACATAGAACACCCACTTTGCAGCCACAGGAGGACCCAAAGCATAAGATGCAGCAGAGCCAGAGACCATCTCGGGGAAGTATTTTGTTGTTGTCAATTGTTTGTTCTTTGTACATTTTATTTTATTACTAGAGACAGTGAGAATGTTATTTTTTAATAATCTCGATGCTAAAAGATACTACTAGTCATGTATAACACCATCCAGAAAGTTTGAGAGAATGAGGCAGACATAACATACAGAAGAGAAGAGTCTCTGCTTCCAGTTCTAGATTATTTTAAAAATCGATCCTAAAGCATAACTGTTGAGTTATTCCTTCACAACATTGTGAGTGGTCCAGTAAGCCTTACAATACATTTCCCTTTTTGTTTTCTCTGGTTCAGAAGTTTTCTTTTTTCTTTTTGCCCAAAAGTATTGCAGCAGAGGATGAGATGGTTAGATAGCATCCCTGATTCAATGGACATGAATTTGAGCAAACTCTGGGAGATAATGGAGGACAGAGGAGCCTGGAGGTCTATAGTCATGAAGTCGCAGAGAGTTGGACACAACTTAGCAACTGAACAACAACAAACATCAAAACATCAAACAACAACATCAAAAATCTTGATGTTTATATATTTTTAAGGCAGTGGAATTTGTACTGTATTTCAGTGTATTTCAAATGATATTATATAGCATATATATAAAGTTATAGATTTTGTTAAAGTATTTTATAGTACTTGTGTACTTAAAATGTTCCTTTTCAGTATATATTTATGTTTATTAGAAAAGTAATGCAGCATATTTTAGCAAATCTAAACAATATATACCATAGTATATCTTTATATTTCACTCCTATCCAATTCAGCAATAGTAAAGCTTTTAGAATGAAATATAATCCCAGACATTTTTTGTGCTAAACAGCACATGATATTTCTAAACTTTCTTTCTCTCTCTCTCTCACACACACACATGCACACAAGCAATAAAAAAAACAAAATTTTATCCCATACAAGGGATCATATTCTGTATATTGTTCTACACCTGGATTTTATAAATCTAACACTATTTTTTTTTAATTGAAGTGAAAATGTGGAGGCTTGTTTTCCTTTAGCTAGTTACTACATCTCGTGCAAATACTCAGACCTATCAACTTTGTTTATTTGTGCATGGTTGGGATGTTTCCAGGTTTGATTTGGTTTGGTTTTTGCTGTTACAAACGTTAGTAGACACACTGCACATAAGTCTTCCTTAATGCTAGCACTAGTGAAGGAGAAATTTACAGAAATAAAATTATTAGTCAAATGTGTAAGCATTTATAAGTTCAAACTGCCATTTGAAAAGTCAAATCAATTTACATTCCCATCAAAAGTATATACTATTCCGTTATTCTTGTGAACCTCATGTGGTATTACATATTTTCCTTTAAAATCTAAAAGACAAAACTGTTATCTAATTAATGTTTCAATATATATTTCCTGATCTCTAATGAGATTTGAATAACATTGCATTTGTATTAACTGCTTTTTTCATTTGTTTCTGCAGATTATCAGTTAAAGTGTGACCCATTTTCTATTAGGGTCTTAGAGACACTGAATACAGTTAACTCTTTGAGTTTGTGAAGAAGAGAGGAATTCAAAAAGTAGCTAAATAGCATGTGTGAAAATTGAAAATATTTACTCATTTGGTTGGCCATATTCTTGTTTATAGTAGACATATTTGAAGATATCCAAAGACGAAGGAATACAGATATAGTATATAGTATAGAATGTAACTACAGAGCAGTTATAAATAAAAATTGGTAGTATAAGTTTCTTTCAAAAAAGAGAAAAAGAGATTCAAGTGTGAATTGAGATTATTCTTTCTTGATCTTCTATTTCCAAAATAAAACTTCAGATGAAACTATCCAGAATTGTTGTCCAGAATGTCAGTTTCTTTGAAGTGTAATATATGTCCTCTATATTTAAACCATTTAATAGAAAATGTAATAAATCCTCCCCCTGGAGGAGGAAATGGAAATCCATTCCAGTATTCTGGAAGATTCCATAGTGACTGAGCATACATGCTCGTTTTAAGTCCTTACATTATGAAGACTGATTTAGACTTACTACTATTTGAAGGTGTCTCAGTTTACCAATTTTTCTTGTATTTTATGTTCTCCATCTTTGCATTTCGTTTTGTGATTAAAGCATGTACTTAGTTAGATTTTCAGAAAAGGTAGTACTTAGTCAATGTACTTTCTGAGGGCCTGTCTCTCTCAATATATTTTTATTTTGCAATCACAGTTATATTACCCTGAATATATAAATTTAGATTTTAAAATGTTAAAAAATTGCCATCTTTATCCATTTTGTTGCCACAGAGCTAAAAAGTATGAACAAAAAACTGGTCTTCATTTTCTTTTGCACATGAGGAAGGAAGTTGAGGTTCAAAGTGCTTAAATTAATTATACAAGGTAAAATAAATAGTAATTGGACAGTTGGCACTAGGACTCATATGTTCTGTATTCTTGTGTTAGTTTCTTGGGTCTGTTGTAACAAAGTGCTACACTCTCAGTTCAGTTCAATGGCTCAGTCATGTCCGACTCTTTGCGACCCCATGAATCACAGCACACCAGGCCTTCCTGTCCGTCTGGGTGGCTAAAACAACAGAGATTTATTTTCTCACAATTGTGAATGCTTGAAGTCCTAGATCAGGGTGTTGCCAGGGTTTCTCCTGAGCATCTCCCCTTGTCTTGCAAATGGCTGTCTTCTTGTGTCTTCACACGGTGTTTCCTCTGTAGATTTCTTGCGCACTAATCTCTTCTACTAAGAACAAACTCAGGTTGGATTATATTTGACCCTAATGATCTCCCTTCAATTCAGTTACTTCTTTCAAGACCTTTAATGCATAGTCACATACTCGGGGTTAGGATTTCAAAATATGAATTTGAGGGGACAAAATTCAGCTTATAACAATCCTCAATTCATACAGAATCTCTATTAAATATACAAACTTTTCCAATGTTTAAAACAGCCAATAGCCCAACTTCAGAAACTAATTATATCACTAAGCATACCAAAGTGAAGACTTCAATCTCTTGACATGTTTTCGGAGAAGGCAATGGCAAGCCATTCCAGGACTCTTGCCTGGAAAATCCCATGGATGGAGGAGCCTGGTAGGCTGCAGTCTGTGGAGTCGCTAAGGGTCAGACACGACTGAGCGACTTCACTTTCACTTTTCACCTTCACACATTGGAGAAGGAAATGGCAACCCACTCCAGTCTTCTTGCTTGAAGAATCCCAGGGATGGGGGAGCCTGGTGGGCTTCCGTCTATGGGGTCACACAGAGTCGGACACGACTGAAGTGACTTAGCAGCAGTAGCAGCAAGACAACTCAAGCTCCCTGAGAAATCTTACTTCAACAAGGTGTAATACCTGGCAAGTTGCCCTCTTCTGCTCCCCAAAGCAAGTTATGTTCAGGTTTTATAGTTCACATTTAAATGAACCATTCATCTGAAGACAGTTTACCTCTGACACAGAAGTTACCAACCTCAGTCTACCCTGTCTAGTCACACTACTTAGAAAAAGCTTAGTCTCTTTAACAAATATATGAAAGTAAAGCTTATCTTTAAATATAACATAACTGGATAACATCCTTATATATTTGTCCTCATCTTGTGCCACTGTCTTCTACAATAAACTAGTGTTTCCTAACATCTTGTTAAATATAAATAATTCAAATATACATATATATTGATTTTTTAGCATAGCAGATAATATACATTTACTTTGTTTCAAATGTACAGCAAGAGCAGAATGAACACAACACATCTTCTAGAGTCCTATTGGATGCTAGATGGATTCCAAAGGCTGGGGAGTTTTCCATGTGTATTTCAAGGAAGTTAGTTTCTCAGTGTTGCTGGTAAAGATTCTTTTCCTCCAGATAAATACTATTAACTATTGTCAATCTTTACTCAATTTAAATAATAAATTACTCAGATAGAAATTAACCATCACATAAAAAATTTTAGTGATGAAAGCTAATAAATTATTCTGATAGAAGAATAATTGCTAATCACATTGTATTTTCAGCTGAGGATCAACATTAACGGAAAACTACTTCAAACATAACTTTTTAATCAAACAGTAGATGGAATAGAGAATGATTTCCTGAGTTCTTTCGAGACAGTATTTTATTTTACAGATAAAAAAGCAGGTGAGTTAATGGATCTGTTCAACTTTAACTGTATAATGTATGAATGGGTTTCAACTTTCCTAACCTGTGTACTAATTTAATAGTTCTTGACATGACCTACTACTACTTTTAATTTTTTTTAATTCATATAAGTGAATATATATAGCTATATAGTATATAGCTATATTAAAAACTATATATTTTGCATATTATATATTATAATTACCCAAACATGGTGGCACTGTCCTATTGATTTCTAGAAGAAACTGCTTAAACCACTATTGGAAACACAGAATGCTGTTGCCATGGTGATAAATTATCAACCATATTTTGATTTTCTATTTTGCTCAAATTAGTAATAATTAAATATACCAGGTGCCATTGTTGGGGTAAGTGACGGTGCCATAATACTATACCACCTTGTTCACGGAAAACAGAAGTCTAGCATCTTTAGATTCCCTAAGGGAAAATGAGGACCAGTTCTCATCAAAACTCAAGCAATGTTACAGTCCCTAAACACAGAAAGTTGGTATCATATATACTCAAATCAAATTTACCTCAGTTTTGAAGATAGCCTTTGATTATCCCACATACATATACCTACTTCTTGTATATGCTTCTCAAAGAAATGTCCATCGTAATTCATTACCAACATCATATCGCTACACTTGAGACAACCCCAGTGTCACCAGTTACTGAATTCACTAAAGCCTGTTGTATTCTGTTATTTCTGAGCTAATTTTAGAAGTTAATAAATTCATTTGTATGTGGGATCTGTGACTTCATCCTGTATGAAGGTTGTAAACAGTATGTATGCCTTTGTTTCTATGTTACCTACCCCATGGGCTTTTTTTAAGAAACAGCTCCTTGAGTCTTGCTGCTGCTTATGGTTTAGCTACTTTGCTTGTAGCTCACTTCCATTTGCTTGTCCTCACTTCCATTTCTGAGGATTCTAATCATATGTAGGTCCTGCCAGCACATGGATGCACAAACTCCATTTTTCAGCAACAATGCTTCCCTTTGATAGGCAGAGTTTTTCCACCCAAATCTTCACCATAACCCACTTTATTTTTTTTGAAGTTAAGTGAATTAGGAGCTTAAATTGACCAGGTTGCAACACTAACTCTCAAGTCAATAAAATCACTATTATTTACCAAGTAAAACCGTTTATTTTTTCCTTTGGGGGTATAATCTTCAGTTAAGAAGATCCCTAGGGATTGAGAAGAGAAGTATTTTTTTCTAATGGAACAATAGATCAAATAGTGAGAAATAGTGTTCACTGATTCCAAGCACACATCGCACCCAATTTGATAGCACCTCAGTCTGAGTTTAACCATCCAGCTAGCACTCCACTTGAATCTTATTGACCCATGCCACTGTTTTGTACAGTGAGTCTGCTCTGTTTAATGAGATACAATATAGGACCAATGACTAATGCCATGGGTATCAGAACTTTCCACGTTATTTTATAAGAAAGTTTGTTCCTTGTCTTGTACCAAGACTATGTGGTAGGTTCTGAGGCTACTTTGGCTGAGGTTGATGGGAGGAAGAAAGATATTGTGAAGAATGGAGAAAACGTTAAATATTCATATATAGCAGGGAAATATTCAAAGAGAAGAAAATGTATGGATTTTGGAAAGGGATATTCAGAACTGAATCTAATGTTGATGGTTTACCAAATATATTTACATGAATACGAGAATAATGGAGACATGAAAGCTGTCTCAGTCAGATGGCTGGTGCTCGTTTCTTCTGCCCATCTGTCCGTTGCCAACAGCTGATTACATCCTCTTTGGTCTAACCTTAAATGTAAACATCAAGCTTTGATTAGGAGGCATGGGTGTTTGCAGATGATAAAAATATAATTATTTTGTTGAGATTAAATCTAAAGATTAGTATAAAATGAAGAAAATTTGTATTATTTAAAATAATAAATATCTTTATTTAACACATAAGGTTTCTGTTTATCTCAAGAATACAACAACACTATTAGGAGGAGCAAGGCTAGCTTTTTATCCTATCATAAACTACGGTGGTTTCCTGTGTCTTCTAATGGTTACTTTAGAAACATTCAAGGAAATTGGCAATGAGCTTTTCAGAGGAATATAGGATAAGATTACTTCCATTCAGTGAAAGGGATTTTAGTGTTACTCCTGAAGACAATTTTTTTCTCCTGCCAACTACTTTTAAGAGATAAGAATATTTCATAATTAATTCCCAGTTTCTTGTTATGCTTCTAGTGATATATTTCTGTACTCTAATGGGTTGGAGATAATGTTACAAAATAAATGTAATCCATATTTTCTATTAGTCAAAGACATATTTATAAGCATGGAAAGTTTTGAGTTTGAAATGGAAGGTTATGTAAATTGCATTCAAATAAATAATTGTTGTTTGGAAAGTTTCATGTCTTTAACACTGCTGATTTCTCTAGAAGATACACATAAATATAAAGTTTCTATTAAAGGCTTGGAGTATAATCTCAAGGTGATGGAAAAATATATTGATAATTAAGTACAAGCTATAATTCAAAGTGCATTGCAAGGACCCAAGTGTATATCATGAAGGAAATAATACTTGAATTGCTTTTTAAAGATTAAATAGAACTCTGATAGGTAAATATGTGGAGGAAAGACTTTTCATATAGAAAAAAGTAATATATTTACATGAGCAAAACTTCCAAGCTAGAAAATTTGAGTAACTACTAGTGAAATACTTTTAGTCTGCTTTGTTCAGATGGTATTACCGTTGTTAAAGTTCAGTCATCTATAATCCTGGGACAGTATATGGTACCAAGGCAGTAGGATTTTGAGAAATTAAGACTATGGACGATAGATCTAATGAAATAGACAATGGAAATGGTTATAACTTTGCTTAAGGCCAATTGATATTGCAACTCTATAATCCATAGAATAAATTTAGCTAAAGTGATAGTAAAGGTGAAGTTAGCAGGTAGCCATGATTTCAGTAAGCCCAGCTGTATGTGAGGGAGCCTACAAGGTATTATATGTAGAGGTGCTGGAAAGAAAGTGATTGCAAACAAAACAAGTCAAAGCAATACAAAAACATATTGAAAATAGGACAGTGTAAATATAATTGCTTAAAAAATATGGGTAAGGGGTGAAGAACAATGACAAATGACTAAAGTCTTATATTTAGCTATTAGAAGATCCACGGTCCGTTATCAAGAACTGTTGAAGGCATGATTTGAAGTCATGTCTGGGAGAAAGCCTAATGAATAGCATATAATTATCAGTGATTTCAGCCCAGTAATCTTAAATGACTCTTGCAATATCTATCGGCATTAATACATGGATGATGTGCCTTTGCCAGAAGGACTTTGATGAAAATTTGGGTGATATTTGCCTTTAATCTTAAAATTACTAATACGACTACAGGAATTAAAATCACTTCTTGATATGATGTGCTTTCAGGTCATTTTAAGCTTTATTCTCTGTGTTTATTTTCCAAATGTAAGTTATACATTTAGAGCTGCTGCTGCTGCTGCTGCTGCGTCACTTCAGTCGTGTCCGACTCTGTGTGACCCCATAGACGGAAGCCCACCAGGCTCCCCCGTCCCCGGGATTCTCCAGGCAAAAATACTGGAGTGGGTTGCCATTTCCTTCTCCAATGTGTGAAAGTGAAAAGTGAAAGTGAAGTCGCTCAGTCATGTCCGACCCTTAGCGACCCCACGGACTGCAGCCTACCAGGCTCCTCCATCCATGGGATTTTCTAGGCAAGAGTACTGGAGTGGCTTGCCATCACATGTGGTTATTTAGGAGAGGAGATAGCAAAACACAATGCATATACATAAACAAGTTGCTTTGATATTACTTAATTTAAACCTGACAACATTCCCTACTAGTATTGATTGAACAGAAGCATAAACCCATGTTGTATTGTTGTTTTCTCTTTAGCTTAAAGGCTGAGTGCAGTGATTCTCAGTGCCAAATTTAAGAGTTCAGCTGGGTAATGTTAGAAAATGTATAGTTTTCTATCCAGACTTTCCATAAAGTTTATTTCATTTCAGATTGAAAGCAGATAGGTGATGATGTTTCTTTATTTTATGTGAAGAAAGTGTATGACTGTCAAACTGCAGATGTATTACCCATGCCATTGATTTATAAATCCCTGAGTTAGTCCAAGTGGTGGGCTTCTCAGTCTCTCATTATGATGCTACTCCCAGCCCCCACCCTGCACCCCAGAGCAGCCCTTGTTCTTCTGAGTTAGAGGCTTTGGGGAGAGTCAAATTAGCCCATGTCATGTGAGGGCTTCCCTGGTGGCTCAGTGATGAAGAATCCATCTGTAGTTCAGGAGATGCAGGTTACATTCCTGGGTCAGGAAGATGCCCTGGAGGAGGAAATGGCAACCCACCCCAGTATTCTTGCCTGGAAAATCCCATAGATGGAGGAGCCTGGTGGGCTGCAGTCCACAGGGTCCCAAAGAGTCGGACACAATGAGCAACTTAGCACGCACACATGTCATGCAAAATCTACAAGGATCACTACACATTATTTGAACTTCTTTCTCTCACACATGAGCAGATCAGCTGTTTCCTTCAATCCAAGTCTCATAGACATATTTAGCAAAACTATTCCAAGGTTTTAACATATGGAAGTTTAGATCAGATTTTTTTTAATGTGTATTTTGTTGACTTTTAAATTGGAATTAGGGAATGCTTAGTGCCAGGAAATATTCATTCCCTCAGTTTGCTGCCTGTTAGGATAACTGAGGTGGGGAGGGAACATTCTCACAGAGAACAGTGTTGATTTCCATAGCACTGTCTTCACTGAGCTTAAATGTTTTATTTTGACTTGTACTAGCTCCTCCTCCAAGTGGAGAAGGAAATGGCAACCCTCTCCAGTATTCTTGCCTGGAGAATTCCATGGATGGAGGAGCCTGGTGGGCTATGGTCCATGGGGTTACAAAGAGTCAGACACAACTGAGCGACTAACACTTTCACTTCACTTTCAGCTCCTACAAGAAACAAACCCACAAATTTCAGTAGCTTAACAATACACCTTATTTCTCATATACCTAAACTCTAAAATTTTATTTCTGATTTGAGGCTACTGTCTTGGAAATGATTATTTAAAGGCCCAGTTCCTTATATTTTGGGGGGCTGCTGTCTTCAATATGTAGTTTCTGAAATACATTTGTTCCCTTAGGCTGCCCTAACAGATGACCACACACTGGATGGCTTTCAAACAACAGGAATTTATTCCCTCACAGTTCTGGAGGTGAGAAGTCTGAAATCAAGATGTTGGCAAGGCTGTGCTTTCTCTCTGAAAACTCTAAGGAAGGGTGTTTCCTTGCTTCTTCCTAGTTTTAGGTGTTTACTGGCAATCTTAGCTGTTCTTTGCCTGTAAGCACATCACTTCAATCTCTGCCTCTGTTGTCACGGGGTATTTTCCCTGTATATCTCTGTGTCCAAGCTCTCCTCCTCTTATAAGGATCACAGTCCTTGTATTGACACCAATTCTACTAGATTAATGAACTACCCATGTACACTAGGACCAATCTTAACTTGATTACATATGCAAAGACCTTATTTATAAACAAAGTCATGTTAACAGGTTGAGGATGAACTATTTTGATATATAATTTAATTTATTTATTTATTTTGAGGTATGTTATCCAATTTATTTTGAGGTCATAGGGCTTGGCTAAATTAATCCTGAAGAGTTAGACCAGTGATTAGGATTAGGACTAGGTACTTTTTTGCCAAACGTGCAGGTTCCATCCCTGATCAGGGAAATAAGATCCCACAAGCTGTGTGGCACAGCCAAAAAAAAAAAAAAAACTACAGAAGAGGGTAAATAGCTTGGGTGTAGTAGAGCTTCAGGATTTCTACATGGACCAAGCCTGCAAGTATCATGAACCTCTGCTGTTGCAGAACATAGTGACATGGGTACATCCAAGTCTATGAAGACTGGAACATACATCAGTGCGTAGCATTCAGAAAAGATCATGGCATTCGGTCCCATCACTTCATGGCAAATAGATGGGGAAACAGTGGCTGACTTTATTTTTGGGGGCTCCAAAATCAGTGCAGATGGTGATTGTAGCCATGAAATTAAAAGACGCTTACTCTGTGGAAGGAAAGTTATGACCAACCTATACAACATATTAAAAAGTAGAGAAGTAGAGACATTACTTTGTCAACAAAGGTTCATCTAGTCAAGGCTATGTTTTTTGCAGTAGTCATGTATGGATGTGACAGTTGGACTATAAAGAAAGGTGAATGCAGAAGAATTGATGCTTTTGAACTGTGATGTTGGAGAAGACTCTTGAGAGTCCCTTGGACTGCAAGGAGTTCCAACCAGTCCATCCTAAAGGAGATCACCCCTGGGTGTTCATTGGAAGAACTGATTCTGAAGCTGAAGCTCCAATACTTTGGCCACCTGATGAGAAGAAGTGACTCATTGGAAAAGACCCTGATGCTGGGAAAGATTGAAGGCAGGAGGAGAAGTGGACAACAGAGGATGAGATGACTGGATGACATCACTGACTCAATGAACATCAGTTTGAGTGAACTCCAGGAGTCGGTGATGGACAGGGAAGCCTGACGTGCTGCAGTCCATGGGGTCACAAAGAGTTGGACACGACTGAGCAACTGAACAGAACTGATATATATAAGATGCAAATTGAATTGTTTCATTTTTTGCATGTATATTCAGTTTTTAATGTTGCTGGGAGTATGCTTCATTTATGGACCTTTATTTGTTGTCTTTCATTAACTGTGAGAAATCTATGCCTTTATCTCTTCAAACTGCCTTCCCCCTTGTTTATAATATGCATGCTTTCTCTCTCATTTTTCTTGGACTTCAATTACTTTCATGTTAGAAATTTGATACTATCTTTATATTTTGAATGTTCTACTTTTTAAATTCATTTTTGGATCATTTCTATTGAAATGTTATTAAGTTCAGCATTTTAAAAAGCCTTTTAAAGAAGTTTTTCCCCTCTGATATCTTGTCTCTGAATTCTAGCATTTCTAGCATTTTCTGTCAAAGTCTTTATCTCTCTGCTGAAGCTCATCATCCACTTATAATAATATACATTGTCTACCATTTCCACTCGGTCCTAAACATCTCAAAGATAATTTATTTTAAACTCCCCCTAGCTCCAACATCTGTATTTTTTTCTGAATCTGGTTATGTCATTTCATATATTTCTTGAAAAAGGATCATTTGTTCTGCTTTTCTTTATGGCTCATAAATTTTATCTGAATATCAGTCGTCAAGAATTTTATTATTCATTTGCTCAGTTAGTGTCCAACATTTGCGACCACATGGACTGCAGCACACCAGGGCTCTCCCAGAGCTTGTTCAAACTCATGTCCATTGAGTTGGTGATACCATCCAACCGTCTCATCCCCTATCATCCCCTTTTTCTCATGCCTTCCAACCTTTCCCAGCATCAGGGTCTTTTGCAGTGAGTCGGCTCTTTGCATCAGGGGGCCAAACTATTGGAGCTTCAGCCTCAGCATCAGTCCTTCCAATGACTATTCAGGATTGATTTCCTTTAAGATTGACTGGTTTGATATTCTTGCATCCATGGGACTCTCAAGAGTTTTCTCCAAAACACAGTTCAAAAGCATCAATTCTTTGTCACTCAGCCTTCTTTATGGTCCAACTCTCACATCCATACATGACTACTGGAAAAACCATAGCTTTGACTAGATGGACCTTTGTAAGCAAAATGATATTTCTGCCTTTTAATATGCTGTCTAGATTGGTTATAGCTTTTCTTCCAAGGAGCAAGCATCTTTTAGTTTCATGGCTGCAATCACCATCTGCAGTGATTTTGGAGCCCCCCAAAATAAACTCTGTCACTGTTTCTATTGTTTTCCCAACTATTTGTCATGAAGTGATGGGACCAGAGGCCATGATATTCATTTTTTGAATGTTTAATTGTATGGTAGCTTTTTCACTCTTCCCTTTCACGTTCATCAAGAGGCTCTTTAGTTCCTCTTTGCTTTCTGTCATTAGGATGGTGTCATCTGCATAGCTGAGGTTATTGATATTTCTCCTGGAAATCTTGATTCCAGCTTGTGTTTCATCCAGCTCAGAATTTCACCTGATATACTCTGCATATAAGTTAAATAAGCAAGGTGACAATATAAGGCTTCCTTTCCCAATTTGAAACAAATCCATTGTTCCTTGTCTGGTTCTAACTGTTGCTTCTTGACATGCATACAGGTTTTTCATGAGGTGGGTAAGGTGGTCTCATATTCCCATCTGTTTAAGAATTTTCCAGTTTGTTGTGATCCACACAGTCAAAGGCTTTAGTGTAGTAAACGAAGCAAAAGTAGATGTCTTTTGGAATTCTCTTGCTATGATCCAATGGATGTTGGCAATTTGATCTCTTGTTCCTCTGCCTTTCCTAAATCCAGCTTGAACATCTGGAAGTTCTCAGTTCACGTACTGTTGAAGTCTAGCTTGAAGGATTCTGAGCATCACTTTGCTAGTATGTAAGATGAGTGCAACTGTGTGGTAGTTTGAACATTCTTTGGCATTGTCCTTCTTTGGGATTCAAATGAAAACTGACCTTTTCCAGTCCTGTGGCCACTCCTGAGTTTTCCAAATTTGCTGGCACATTGAGTGTGGCAATTTAACAGCATCATCTTTTAGGATTTGAAATAGCTCAGCTGGAATTTCATCATCTCCACTAGCTTTGTTTGTAGTGAAGCTTCCTAAGGCCCACTTGACTTCACACTCCAGGATGTTTGGCTCTAGGTGAGTGATCAAACTATCATGATTATCTGAGTCATTAAGATCTTTTTTGTTTAGTTTTTCTGTTATTCTTGCCATGTCTTCTTGATATCTTCTGCTTCTGTTAAGTCTATACCATTTCTATTCTTTATTGTGCTCATTTTTGCATGAAATATTCTCTTTGTATCTTTAATTTTCTTTAAGAGATCTGTAGTCATCATGAATAAATGAGTGTTTAGTAGGCAGTACTTATAAAGGAGCACTGTTCTGCCAGTGATAGCTTTGGGGTTGATTACATCTGTTCGTTAGTTGAGCTGGATTTCATTTTCTTGATCCTATCTTTACTTCAGTGAACCATAAGCTTTAACACTTCTGGCAGTAAAGCTGCAACAATCTAGTCCTTTATGTTGGTGCAGAACCTTTACCTCAAGGCTTAGATGAAATTTTCTTTTCTCTCTCCCTCCAAATCAGTGGATCTTTGCCCAGTCCCTGTAGATAAGCAAGTTTGCTGTCACTTTCCCAGTGGCTTAAGGCTTTTGTTGCATATAAAGAATATCTTAAGTCCTCTAATCAAGGGAACAGCGTTTCCTGACTTTTGCAGGGGCAGCCAGCCAATTCATTCACACATTGTCCCCAATCTTATGAGCACCTTACAAAGATCTGTTTTAAAGAACTTGCAAGGACATTCCATGATTCTTAATGTCTGGGATCTCAGTGATTCTAAACTGATATGTTTAGTGTATTAGGCTGAATAGCAACTGCTATTATGCTCTCAGAGGAAATACTGAATTGTAAACAAGTGTCTGCCCTAAATATGGAAGTGCTATTTACTTGTACACTGGAAGCAATAGATTTATTACTTTATATTCTATAGCATGCTGCCTCTCATTAAATTGATATTTCTTTTCATAGATAAACATCTAAATATCCAATATATTAAAACAGTTCAGCCTAGTAGGAGGCAGTTTTTAGACCAATGAGATTTAATTCCCAGTATCCTCACTCTGTAACTGACAAAACCACATGAGTTTTGGGTCATGTGAATTGCATCAGTAATGTAGAGGCTGGAGAGTCTGAGAACTCAGAAGCCACACAGCCAGCAAGCTACAGAAGGAGTCTTTGTGAAGTCAAAGCCAGAGACCCAGAGAAGAGCCTCTGACAGTGACTCCTGCAGCACTGTGCTAAGAATAGATTTTACTTCCTTTTCATACAAATAGAAAAACATGTGAACAAATGACATTTCACACAGACACCTTTAATCTTATTTTAAAATGTTAAGTGAACAAAGCTGAAATCAAGTGGCTGAAACAGTAGATTAGGATTTTCTGTAGCCTGTTTAGAATTATCTTATACTTGTGCTAACAGAATCATTTATATCTGTATGTGAACTTTTGGCACATTGATATACTTGCATGAAAAATCAATAGATGTATCACAGACTGCCTGCAGATACATTAATTTTGTTTTAAAACAGATTTCAGTTTGATGCCTATTTTCCAATATCAACTTAGAAAAATTAGATCATTATAATGAGAAATAAAATATGCAATTAATGATTTGAAGTTAATATGTACTGGGTGTCCCAAAAAGAGGGTAACCAGATTTAATGAATTTATAATGAAAAAGTATTTTAATATTCAATTAGGAGCAATGAATGTCAAACTTTCATTATTAAATTTTTTTTTTTTATTTTACAATATTATATTGGTTGGTTTTGCCATACATTGACATGAATTTGCCCCGGGTTTACATAAGTTCCCCCTCCTGAACCCCCCTCCCACATCCCTCCTCCCTTTATCCTCCCTCTGGGTCATCCCCGCATGCCAGCCCCGAGCATCCTATAACATGCATTGACCCTGAACTAGCGATTCGTTTCACATATGACAACATACATGTTTCAATGCCATTCTCCCAAATCATCCCACCCTCACCCTCTCCCATAGAGTCCCAAAGACTGTTCTATACATCTGTGTCTCTTTTGCTGTCTAGTATACACGGTTATCATTTGCATCTTTCTAAATTCCATATATATGCGTTAGTATACTGTATTGGTGTTTTTCTTTCTGGCTTACTTCACTTTGTATAATAGGCTCCAGTTTCATCCACCTCATTAGAACTGATTAAATGTATTCTTTTTAATGGCTGAATAATACTCCATTGTGTATATGCACCAAAGCTTTCTTATCCATTCGTCTGCAGCTGGACATCTAGGTTGCTTCCATGTCCTGGCTATTATAAACAGTGCTGCAATGAACATTGGAGTACATGTGTCTCTTTCAATTCTGGTTTCCTCGGTGTGTATGCCCAGGAGTGCGATTGCTGGATCATATGGCAGTTCTATTTCCAGTTTTTTGAGGAATCTCCATAGTGGCTGTACTAGTTTGCATTCCCACCAACAGTGTAAGAGGGTTCCTTTCTCTCCACATCCTCTCCAGCATTTATTGCATGTAGACTTTTGGATAGCAGCCATTCTGACTGGTGTGAAATGGTATCTCATTGTGGTTTTGGAGAGATCACAACTGACAACACAGAAATATTAAATTTTTTTAAATACTCCAATAAAAATAATTAATTGCAGTAAAATTTATGTAAAAGCACAA
This sequence comes from Moschus berezovskii, assembly GCF_049115385.1. NCBI lineage: Eukaryota > Metazoa > Chordata > Mammalia > Artiodactyla > Moschidae > Moschus > Moschus berezovskii. The sequence goes on along the minus strand of NC_142477.1, from coordinate 21,968,537 downwards.
ATCAGTTCCATTATTGTGGGATAAAATAAATAACCAGAGAATATTTTTAAATTATCCTTTTGTGTGCAAATAAGCAAAAAGGAGATCCAACCAGTCCATTCTAAAGGAGATCAATCCTGGGTATTCATTGGAAGGACTGATGCTAAAGCTGAAACTCCAATACTTTGGCCACCTCATGCGACGAGTTGACTCACTGGAAAAGACTCTGATGCTAGGAAAGGTTGGGGGCAGGAGGAGAAGGGGACGACAGAGAATGAGATGGCTGGATGGCATCACTGACTCTGTGGACATGAGTTTGGGTGAACTCTGGGTGTTGGTGATGGACAGGGAGGCCTGGCGTGCTGTGATTCATCGGGTCGCGGAGAGTCGGACACGACTGAGCGACTGAACTGAACTGAAGCAAAAATACCAATAACTTCTGAAATGTAAACTAATATGTATGCAGAAACCATTTATTATAAACACCAGGTCAATGAGTATTATTGGGGATACAGAATACAGCAGGCTGTGTTACCCTTAGGTTGATTGCATGAAGCACTATACCACAATCATATCTATGTCTTCAAAAGATTTTCCTCACTTTCTTTTCTATTAAAAACAAATTTCCCTTCATTGACATCCATCAGTTCAGTTCAGTTCAGTCGCTCAGTCGTGTCCGACTCTCTGCGACCCTATGAATTACAGCACACCAGGCCTCCCTGTCCATCACCAACTCCCGGAGTACACTCAAACTCATGTCCACCGAGTCGGTGATGCCATCCAGCCATCTCATTCTCCGTCGTCCCCTTCTCCTCCCGCCCCCAACCTTTCCCAGCATCAGAGTCTTTTCCAGTGAGTCAACTCGTCGCATGAGGTGGCCAAAGTATTGCAGTTTCAGCTTTAGCATCAGTCCCTCCAATGAACATCCAGGATTGATCTCCTTTAGAATGGACTGGTTGGATCTCCTTGCAGTATAAGGGACTCTCAAGAGTCTTCTCCAACACCACAGTTCAAAAGCATCGATTCTTCGGCGATCAGCTTTCTTCACAGTCCAACTCTCACATCCATACATGACCACGGGAAATACCATTGCCTTGACTAGACGCACCTTGGTTGGCAAAGTAATGTCTCTGCTTTTTAATATACTATCAAGGTTGGTCATAACTTTCCTTCCAAGGAGCAAGCGTCTTTTAGATACTGCTTATATCAGTATTCTGATTAAAATCCATAGATGTCAGAATCACAGAGATATCAAGTAAACAAGTGATGTGAGAGCAACAAAAGCTGTCTTCTAGTTCATTCACCTTTGACTCGCGCTGGTCTAGGCTGAATCATGAGGTTTGGTTTTATTGCCTGAAACTAGACTTTTAATACTTATTCCCTTCCTCTGTGCAACCCAGGCTCCCTGGTCTGACCTAGCTCCCTGATATTAATCACCTCACATTTAAATACCTATTACTGATACAACCTTTATTAATATCAAGTTCTTCTCATGTAAGCAGCTTGGGAAAGGTACTCATTCCTAAATTGTAGAAATAGATATTTGATTACTAATATTTCAGTGTGAAATATTATTCATTTCAATGGAGGAATAAAAATTTGACTCTTAAAATTTATAACGTTAGAGGTTTTGAAAATGAGAGCCATATGAGTGTAATAGATTTAGTTCTCTGATACCACGTGAATGTCTTCCTCTGCTAAAAAAACAATCTTGTTCTACCCTTTCAAAATATATTTTCGTTCTATGTATGATAAAATATGACCAAAGCCCTAAATGCTCTTTCATATATCTGTCACCAATTAAACTATGGCTTATTTGCTTATATTTTAAAGCACATAACTCTGTTTTATTTATTTTTTTTAAATTTTTTATTATTTTTTTATTTTTTATTGGAGGCTAATTATTTTACAATATTATATTGGTTGGTTTTGCCATACATTGACATGAATCCGCCCCAGGTGTACATGAGTTCCCCCTCCTGAACCCCCCTCCCACCTCCCTCCTCCCTTTATCCTCCCTCTGGGTCATCCCCGCACACCAGCCTTGAGCATCCTGTAACTTGCATCGACCCTGAACTGGCGATTTGTTTCACATATGACAACATACATGTTTCAATGCCATTCTTCCAAATCATCCCACCCTCACCCTCTCCCACAGAGTCCCAAAGACTGTTCTATACATCTGTGTCTCTTTTGCTATCTCATATACAGGGTTATCATTTGCATCTTTCTAAATTCCATATATATGTGTTAGTATACTATATTGGTATTTTTCTTTCTGGCTTACTTCACTCTGTATAATAGGCTCCAGTTTCCACCTCATTAGAACTGATTCAAATGCATTCTTTTTAATGGCTGAGTAATACTCCATTGTGTATATGCACCAAAGCTTTCTTATCCATTCGTCTGCAGCTGGACATCTAGGTTGCTTCCATGTCCTGGCTATTATAAACAGTGCTGCAATGAACATTGGAGTACATGTGTCTCTTTCAATTCTGGTTTCCTCGGTGTGTATGCCCAGGAGTGCGATTGCTGGATCATATGGCAGTTCTATTTCCAGTTTTTTGAGGAATCTCCACACTGTTCTCCATAGTGGCTGTACTAGTTTGCATTCCCACCAACAGTGTAAGAGGGTTCCCTTCTCTCCACACCCTCTCCAGCATTTATTGCGTGTAGACTTTTGGATAGCAGCCATTCTGACTGGTGTAAAATGGTATCTCATTGTGGCTTTGATTTGCATCTCTCTGATTATGAGGGATGTTGAGCATTATTTCATGTGTTTGTTAGCCATCTTTATGTCTTCTTTGGAGAAATGTCTGTTTAGTTCTTTGGCCCATTTTTTTGATTGGGTCATTTATTTTTCTGGAATTGAGCTGCAGGAGCTGCTTGTAGTATTCCATTCAAAATATCTGGGTGAAGCAAAAGTTGTTTGCTTTTTTTTTCATGTTGCATCTGAACACATGAACTATTTTAGAAAAATGCCAACAAACTCTCATCTTGTCCTTACTGTCAAACACTTTCACAAAGTTTCTCTAGGTTTCTGGTATAAAATCATTTCTCAAAAGCAGAAGTCAATTTCTTGTCACTATAATTTTCTCCTAGTAAGCTTAAGAGAAATAATTGATAATGAAGTATCTGACTCTGGTAGGGTGACCTGAAAGACAAATAATTGTCATATTGATACTGTGGAGTATTGCCTGAGAAAGTGAAGCATGGCTCTATGTACTTTGAGGGTGAACTTTAAATAACAGGAAATGTTGGCAAGCTTCTATAAAGTGGCTCTGTTTCAGGGAAATGGATGTACCATCTGCAAGGCTAAACTGAAATGACAAGCCTTTGAGGCAGAGAGAATAAATGTTCAATCCATTTGGCAGATAAATCAGGTCATGGATTGGTTTAGTTAGCTCCAGTTTCACATAAACAATATACAGGCAGAAGCAATGAACCACTGCTAAATTCAACAGGAAATTCCATTTGAAGTGATATCTATGCTCAAGCTTCAGATGGTCTTCATTCTCCCATCCCATCTCTTTGCCATATTAGTGGCATGGCTTGCCAATGCCTCTTGATAGTTTAGACTGCAGAATCTTTCTGAACCACACATATTCTCTAGTGAGAGAATAAACTGAACCATCACCATTCCAAAGCTTACCTAATTATATTTCTCTAATAGAAGTATGTGTGTAAAGATAAAAATATAAAGAATCCGTTTCATGTTTCTGACAAAAAATGTAGCAGACATTTATCTAGTCATTGTAAGATGTAACATTCCTAGCATTTCATGGCCATGTTCACCTAGTGATCTCAAATAGACCACAGTACCTTCAGCGATACAGCAGCCATGCGTGCCTTCTACTTTTGATCCTTAAGCAAAATTTGACTTTTGCATTGGTTACTGTAATGAAATACTAGGTTTAAGTTCTGCTTGACTTCTTTTATCTATTTTATAGAATTTCATGCTACTCTAGAGAGTAGAGGCATATTTTCTTTTTCAATTTTGATGAAAGAATATGAACCACATTTCACCTTCATTCTCTTTGTGAAGGTCATAGTTGAAATATGATAAAGCATTAAGATCCAAGTTATTTTTCCAGTCTCCTATGATTCAAAGCAATAAATTCAGTTTAACAACTTAATTAAAACTATTCTCAGAAAAAGCGCTATTCTCTTTGTATACTCTCATGAGAGAGAGCTAGAAAGGCTGTGTTTATTCCAACTGTAAAAGTCTTAAAGGAAAAAAAGACTTTTTTTTCCCTTCAGTTTCCCTTTTACTTTGACAAGAGATTTGTAAAAGATTTGCTTCTCTTCTCCTGCTATCATTTAATAATTTTTTTCTTTCAATGTGAAATATTATTAGGCAAAGTGCTAAGTCACTTCAGGCATATCTGAGGGCCTTTGCGACCCTATGGACTATAGCCAGCCAGCCTTCTCTGTCCATGAAATTTCCCAGGCAAGAATACTGGAGTGGGTTGTTGTGGCTTTCTCCAGGGAATCTTCCCAACCCAGGGATGGAACCCTGGTCTTCTATGTCTTCTGCATTGGCAGGTGGAGTCTTTACCACTACTGCCTTCTGGGAAGCCCCATTATTAGGCAATACAGAGACAACAAATTCTCACCTCGTTGCTTATGTGCTTTGCCAAATTTAAGTTGCAAAATATTGACTGCAACAGGTAGGATCAATTCACACACGCATATACACACTATGTTTTGGATTACATAATATTTTGTTTTATATTTTGCATTATATACTGCATTTTGTGTATATTACACATGCATAATACTTTTGAGGAAGTTATGACAATATGAAATCAATAAAATAATTTATTGAATATAGTACTATGAGATCTATCTATGAGAAAAAAGAATCTATATCCAACTAATCTTTACTTTTCATCTAGTGAAAAATGTTGATTCAAATATAATTAATATAATTGCTTTTGTACTGCTACAGGCTAAATTTGTCATTTGTTCTTGTTATCCTCTTATGATGCATCTTAAGCTGATTGACTCTTAGCTACATCACACAGATCCCTCTTCAGGACTGAAGAACTTATTCTTCAGATACATAGAATGCTGCTGCAGACTGTCCTTGGCTTCTGTCTTCTCCAGGACTTGCCCTCTGTTGAAAAGGGCTGTCAGGCCCAAGTTCATTTCTCCTTCCAGGGAACAGCCCACTTGTAATGAATGGCCAATGTGAGATTATAAAACCTTGTCCCTTGCACCAAACTCCAGAGCCCTGTAGAGAGTGATTCGAGTTTCAGAGCTTACTGTGGCTGATGTATGGCTTCACTGTAATGGCACTGAAGTCTTAATTCTCCTTCTGCCACACCCTGCTTTCTTCCCTTTCCTTAAGATCTATTATTGCTGAGATACTACATAGAACTTTCATGCACTCAATAATCTATGTCTCAAGGGAATCCAACCTGTAATAGTTTGTACGTACCAGATTTGGCCCAAGAGAGTAGGTGTTGCAAGGAGTAGTGGAGCTGGATTACACAGCATTGCGTCTACCTAGTTGGCAATGAGGATCTCATCACCAGTTGTATATGAATCATAATAGTCCCTGGCAGATCGAAGTGTAGTTACTTAACTACGTTAGTGGTGAATTGGGATTGTATATCTGTAGAGTGCAATGCACTGGTGAATGTAATGACAAACATAGTAGAAAGAGTGATTATAACACAGTGGAATTGGATGGTTCTGGTCTAGGGCCAATAATCATGATTTAATAAAAACAATTATTCAAGTCAAAGGTCTTTCTTTAAGCATATCTCATCCTCTGAGCTGGTAAATCAAGAAAACAAACATAGAACTCAAACATAAAATTTCCATATAAGAAACTAGGGAGTTCTTCTCTTTGAAGTCAAGACTGTAATAGAAAAGAATGGGACCTGGTACAATGTATGGTGACATCAGGATTAATGCTCTTGAAAAGTTTGCATTCCAGAAACCCACCTGCTAGGGTATAGTAAGTGCCCTTTTCTTTGAAGATTCTGACGTGAAAGCAAGAGTTCTCTCAATATCTGACTCACATTTCTTCATGCAGCTATGATGTACTAAGGTTAGAAAAGACCGAGACCTTTCCAGGGAAAAAAGAGTATACACAGAAGGAGCTATAGAAGCTAAGCAAGGTGTGCCAGAGGAGACTGGCTAGTATGTATAAGACTGATTCCTACGGATACTGGACCAAGAATGGGTGGAAAGTAAAGCTGGATAAGGAAGAGTTTACCAAATTGATAACATTCAGGATCTAAGGGCCTGACAACAACCCTGAAAGATGGAATAAATATGCTACTAGCAAGTGCTGAAGAAGCTTAAACAAAGTGATGACCAAAATTAGGTGAAGTCAAAATGCCTAAATAATCATGCTGTATTATTGAAGAAAGGGTCAAAGGTTTAGAGACTTGGACATGGTAGGATTTTTATTCTTTTATTCTGTGTAAGGGCAGGAAGTCCACCAGGTATCTGAAACAATAAGGATGGTCTAGTGGTACCACTGGGAGATTATAGGCAGGTCTTCAGGAAGGAGATTTTGCATAAAAATAGCAATGGTGAGATTGAAAAGATGATCAAGAAGTTAATGACAGTTGCCCTAGTAAAAACTTATGACCTTATGCCCAGTTTCTGAGTTTGGGCTAATCTTTAGACCTAAAACCCACTGTATAAAAGAGTATAATATCCCCATGCCAAGGACCCTGAAATATTAGAGCAAGTGTGTGTCATAATGCCCCATCTTTTCCTAAAGGGACCTATGTTGACTAGCTTGAGTTATAATACAAAGAGAAAATATCCAGATATTTTAAGGATGATTGAACATGGATAGGAGTTGATATAGATTCTCTGGGATTCAGAGCCTGTCTGTGAATACCGTATCAGACTGGGAACATGTGGAGGACAAGTAACAAGATTCCGATGCTAGTCCATACAGCATGGTCTACGCGGACTGTGAATGGACCTAGTGGTAATATCTATCACCACCAGCTGATTGTTGGAATGGACTTGCGAGGGAGTTGGTAGAATCCCCATGTTGCTGCTTGACCTGTAGGACAGGAGTTTCTCATTGGGAAAAAAAAAAAGAAGCTGGAGCCTCTGAAACTCTTTCCCACATTCTGAGAAAGATTAAGAAAAATCAAGCACATCCCACTAGAATAGAAGATATTAGTATCACCATGTATTAGTTATCTATTCCTCCACTGAAGAATTTTGTATAAACTATTGCATCTGCCTGTAAATCTCTTTTCTTCTATCTCATCTCACAAAGTAGTAGTTCACTTTTCCCTTCCTTCAAAAGTTGTCCTATACCATTTTATGTACACCTAGTCTCCCTTTTTGTAACATAATATTGCATAACTTTATACCATTTATCTTTCAAATATATTATTATTTGAATTTCTAGAATATAAACTCCATGGTGTCTAATTATATCTCAGAAGTTAGGATGAATTGAAAAACTACTATCATGAATGAGCTGATTATGTCCAGTCTTTCTATATTTTTAATATGGGAAGATTTACATCATTTTTCTATATTTCTAATACATGAAAGTTTACATCATTATACAATTTGATATATAGAAAGAGATGCTTATTGAACATCAAGAACTTACAGATTTCATAATACTTTCTTTGAAGAAAAATCTATTATAACATTTATCTCTGAAATAAAAAAAGAGAGATGGATTTAAAATCATCCTAGGAATTAAGACTAGTTCTGAGAACACTTAGATAACAGGGGGAAACAAAGAATGCTGTATAAAACCTTATGATTAAAGTATATATCATAGCGGCATCATATCATGTATCACTAGACCATTCAGGTATGACCTGAATCAAATCCCTTATGACTATACTATACAGAGGAAGTGAGAAATAGATTTAAGGGACTAGATCTAATAGACAGAGTGCCTGAAGAACTACGGACGGAGGTTCATGACATTGTACAGGAGACAGGGATCAAGACCATCCCCAAGAAAAAGAAATGCGATAAAGCAAAATGGCAGTCTGAGGAGGCCTTACAAATAGTTCTGAAAAGAAGGGAAGTGAAAAGCAAAGGAGAAAAGGAAAGATATACCCATTTCAATGCAGAGTTCCAAAGAATAGCAAGGAGAGATAAGAAAGCCTTCCTCAGCGTTCAATGCAAAAAAATAGAGGAAAACAATAGAATGGGAAAAACTAGAGATCTCTTCAAGAAAATTAGAGATACCAAGGGAATATTTTATGCAGTTGGGCTCAATAAAAGACAGAAATGGTAGGGAACTAACAGAAGCAGAAGATATTAAGAAGAGGTGGCAATAATACACAGAAGAACTATATTAAAAAGATCTTCACAACCCAGATAATCACGATGGTGTGATCACTCACCTAGAACCAGACATCCTGGAATGCAAAGCCAAGTGGGCCTTAGGAAGCATCACTATGAACAAAGCTAGTGGAAGTGATGGAACTCCAGTTGAGCTATTTCAAATCCTGAAAGATGATGCTGTGAAAGTGCTATACTCAATATACCAGCAAATTTGGAAAACTCAACAGTGGCCACAGGACTGGAAAAAGTCAGTTTTCATTCCTATCCCAAAGAAAGGCAATGCTAAAAAATGCTCAAACTACCGCACAATTGCACTCATCTCACATGCTAGTAAAGTTATGCTCAAAATTCTCCAAGCCAGGCTTCAGCAATACGTGAACTGCGAAATTCCAAATGTTCAAGCAGATTTTAGAAAAGGCAGAGGAACCAGAGATCAAATTGCCAACATCCACTGGATCATGGAAAAAGCAAGAGAGTTCCAGAAAGACATCTATTTCTGCTTTATTGACTATGCCAAAGACTTTGACTGTGTGGATCACAATAAACTGTGGAAAATTCTGAAAGAGATGGGAATATCAGACCACCTGACCTGCCTCTTGAGAAACCTGTATGCAGGTCAGGAAGCAACAGTTAGAACTGTACATGGAACAACAGACTGGTTCCAAATAGGAAAAGGAGTATGTCAAGGCTGCATATTGTCACCCTGCTTATTTAACTTATATGCAGAGTACATCATGAGAAATGCTGGGCTGGAAGAAGCACAAGCCGGAATCAAGATTGCCAGGAGAAATATCAATAACCTCAGATACGCAGATGATACCACCCTTATGACAGAAAGTGAAGAGGAACTAAAAAGCCTCTTGATGAAATTGAAAGAGCAGAGTGAAAAAGTTGGCTTAAAGCTCAACATTCAGAAAACGAAGATCATGGCACCTGGTCCCATCATTTCATGGGAAATAGATGGGGAAACAGTGGAAACAGTGTCAGACTTTATTTTGGGGGGCTCCAAAATCACTGTGGATGCTGATTGCAGCCATGAAATTAAAAGACGCTTACTCCTTGGAAGGAAAGTTATGACCAACCTAGATAGCATATTAAATAACAGAGACATTACTTTGCCAACCAAGGTCCGTCTAGTCAAGGCTATGGTTTTTCCCGTGGTCATGTATGGATGTGAGAGTTGGACTGTGAAGAAAGCTGATTGCCGAAGAATTGATGCTTTTGAGCTGTGGTGCTGGAGAAGACTCTTGAGAGTCCCTTGGACTGCAAGGAGATCCAACCAGTCTATTCTTAAGGAGATCAATCCTGGGTGTTCATTGGAAGGACTGATGCTAAAGCTGAAACTCCAATACTTTGGCCACCTGATGCAAAGAGCTGACTCATTGGAAAAGATGAGGGCAGGAGGAGACAGGGATGACCGAGGATGAGATGGCTGGATGATATCACCAACTCGATGGACATGGGTTTGGGTGGACTCTGGGAGTTGTTGATGGACAGGGAGGCCTAGTGTGCTACGGTTCATGGGGTTGCAAAGAGTCAGACACAACTGAGCGACTGAACTGAACTGAACTGAATATGAAGGCTTCCCTGGTAGCTCTGTGGTAAAGAATCCGCCTGCCAAGGCAGAAGACATGGGTTCCATCCCTGGGTAGGGCGGATCCCCTGGAGAAGGAAATGGCAACTCACTCCAGGATTCTTGCCTGAAAAATCCCATGGACAGAGGATCCTGGCAGGCTATAGTTCATGGGGTCGCAAAGAGTCGGACGCGTCTTAGCAACTAAGCAACAGCAACAAAAATGTATATGTGAATGTATAAATGGATAAATACAGTACAATATATTCAATATTCTCATATAAATGCATGTACACTTCTATGTGAGTATAAAAAAGAAGTAGCTTTGCCTTATCTACAGTTGTTAGCCTAGGGAAGATTTTGATTAGGAAACACTATCCCAAGTGAATTTTAAAGAATGAGAGAGGTTTTACCCAGAAAATGTAAAAAGAAGAGCAGGAGAAAGTATCATTTATTTAGCACAAGGCACAGTTGGAATTGCCTTTATACATAGTCTTATTTATTATAAGGCACAACTCTATAAGTTAAATCCCATACTCCTTTTTTACAGAGTCAGCGGGAAGGAATTATTATTTTAATTATGCAACAGGTACTATAAGTTTTATATATATGCTTGTTTAATACTCAGAATGACACAGACTGCAGGTTTTATTATTGTGGTTTTGCATATGAAAAAGCATAAATTATAGGGAATATTTAACTTGCTGAAAGTCACAGACCCAAATAATAGTCAAGACAGAATTTTAAGCCTGTTTATTCCTGCTCCTCCAATGTGAAAAAAGTCCCTTCAGAAACAGAACAAATGACATATGAATTTAAGAAGTTCAGACTTTTATTGAATATATTATTCCACTTTCTATACACAAGCTGCCTTCTAAAAGACTTTATAGAAACAAACTGTATCTTGGTGTTTGGAAAATTATGCATTATAATGAAAAATAATTAATAATTATTCAAAGTATTTCTGTATTTCACTTCTAACAACTTTCCAATTTTGTACAAGATAGAGAATTTTGGGAAGAAAAGTAGATATAACAAAAGCTGACATAGATTCAATTAAGAATCCACAAATTTTCAAAAAGCATGTAATTATTTCAATGTCTTTGCTTTCAAATTACAGTATATAAGACCTCTATTGAAGAATAATGTGCATAATAATTTACTTTTAAGGAAATAGTTACTTTAAAGGAAGATAGTTAATGTTAAGTTTGCATTAATACCACATGAATTCATCTTATCAAAATCCCACCCAAGAAAAAAAGTAGTGCAAACGAAATTACCTAATATTTAAGAACCCAGAATCTTGAATCCTATAATGATTTATTTATGAGCCATCTGGTTATATAAACATGATAGTGGGGTCAAATGTAATCTGTATGCATAGAAAGAAAGAATTATTCAGAAAGAAATAATTAGGTTTTACGAGTGAAATCCCAAGGCTAACTGCAGGATTTAGGTAACAAATTTTCTTGTGAGTGAAGAAAATGTATAAATATGTTTTATAATACGCAATGTTATATATATATTATGTATAGCTAGTCATTTTGTTGTACAAAAGAAATTATTAAAACATAAATCAACATACTTCAATAAAATTTTGAAAAAAGTTACCTGTATAATATATATAATGCACATATAGGTCTATATACATGTGTACACAGCTATTGCATGATTTTGCCATAGCAAGAAGGACTGAGAACTAAAGCATTTTATCTAGGGGATTATGAATGCAAATAGATACAGTGAGTATGACTCATCCTGGGTTCATAAGGGAGGCTGGGGGAACCTGAGAGAGCACTGCCTTCCATTCCTGTTATTACCAGCATTAATCAGTTTTTACCTTTCCATCTGTCGCGTGTGCTTAGTGGACATGCAGGGCTGTGTAGACAGGGTTATATGGGGAATGGGGTGGAGAATGAGGTGAAATCATTGCAGTTTCCTTTCCATAAATTTCTAATTTAAGTACCACTTACATGTGGGTAAAACTACTTAATGTTTTCTATGTTTTGCCATCTAAAGACCAATTTAAACAAATTATGTAAGTTAAATTTGCACTAAATTATTATAAAATACATTTTCTGTTATAATAACATGCACACACATACATAACTGCAATTAATATTTCCCTTTGAAATTACTTTTCACTTTTCATATTTACTATCCAATTTGTGTTCAGGTAGACAGGAAGCTAATGTTAAAATAGCCAAGCTACACATTTTCTTTATTCATAACTATGGCATTCTAATTTTTTTCTTATTCGTGTATCAGATTCTAACCTATACTTCTGAAATAAGTAGAAGGCATATAAGTTATAACAAGTCCAAAGATTTTTTTCACATCAAAAAAATTATACTCTTGACTATAACAGAAAATTAAAATGAAAATTCTCCAATTTACAATCAATGATACAAGCCAAGACAGCTAAATTTAAAAGTAAAAATTTGGAACAAGTTCAGAATAACATAGACACAAATATGATAATTAGTTGGAAACACATTTTATCATAAAATATAGTCACATATGTTGTACACTGAACAATTCCATTATGCATTCACATTTACTATGATTTTGATGGTTTTCCCATCACCATCAAGTTGTGTAACATGTTGGCCTTGTCCATCTATTATTTTAACATTTATTGTATCTATAGTGAAAGCAAAAACATATTCAGGTCTGTGGAAGTTTCAGATACTTGAACTTTACACAGTAACAGTCCTAAATATCATTTATCTTTGTTTTCATCTTAATAATCTAGCGCTGTTTTGCTGTGCAAATGAATAATTTTGCCATAGGTTGAGTGATGTCAACTTAGTACACAGAAAATATATATTAGTTTTCACCTAAGGGATAAAGCGGAGAAGGCAATGGCAAGCCACTCCAGTACTCTTGCCTAGAAAATCCCATGGATGGAGGAGCCTAGTAGGCTGCAGTCCGTGGGGTCGCTATGGGTCAGACACGAATGAGCAACTTCACTTTCACTTTTCACTTTCACACATTGGAAAAGGAAATGGCAACCCACTCCAGTGTTCTTGCCTGGAGAATCCCAGGGACGGGGGAGCCTGGTGGGCTTCCGTCTATGGGGTCACACAGAGTCAGACACGACTGAAGTGACTTAGCAGCAGCAGCAGCAGCAAGGGATAAAAATGTTTTATATATCCAAGATTTTGGGAGTGGATGTGTGAGAAGCACTTAAGTACTTACAAGCATTTATCTTTTTCTGTAAACAACCTAGGATGCAGATAATTTGTGTCAGTTTGAATCCATGTAGTTTGAGGGCTTCCCAGGTGGTGCTGGTGGTAAAGAATCTGCCTGTCAATGCAGTAGATATGTGAGACACAGGTTCAATTCCTGCGTCAGGAAGATCCCCTGGAGGAGGACGTGGCAACTCACTCCAGTATTCTTGCCTGGAGAATCCCATGGACAGAGGAGACCGATGGGCTACAGTCAATAGTGTCTCACAGAGTCGGACACAACTGAAGTGACTTAGTACGCATGCATACATGTAGTTTACATTTAACAATGAACTATAGAGGATATACTGCAGAATTTATCAATAATATCCTATTCCTGTGCATTTGTTTCCTATAGAGTGACTAAACCATTCACAAATTTCATTCCTCATGGGGACTTCTATTTCTGTTTGTCCTCATATAGGGATATTATAATGCCACTTCTTCACTCCAAGCCATTCTTTTTCAGAACTTAAAATTACTTGTACAAAGCAGGCCTTTGATTTCTATTCATATTTACCCAATTCTAGTGAGCTGTTAAAGCTCCTTATTAAATAATGAGGTAGATTCTGTATATATCAGTACCTCCATAGATCCTGATATAGGGCTGCTGCTGCTGCTGCTGCTAAGTCACTTCAGTCGTGTCCGACTCTGTGCGACCCCATAGATGGCAGCCCACCAGGCTCCGCCATCCCTGGGCTTCTCCAGGCAAGAGCACTGGAGTGGGTTGCCATTTCCTTCTCCAATGTGTGAAAGTGAAAGTGAAGTCGCTCAGTCTTGTCTGACTAGTAGTGACCCCATGGACTGTAGCCCACCAGGCTCCTCTGTCCATGGGATTTTCTGTAAGTGCATTAAATAGAGTTGGAACAATGTGGGTTATGAATGTAAATTTATTTCAGTAGATCCTTTTTTTGTTTGTGTCTTATAAATTTTTGTATCATATGTTGATTAAACAGAATACTATCATTTTCTCACATGGTGTTGACAATTGTATTTCCTTATTTAAAGGTTTTATAAATTACATACAAAAGTTCAAGTTTTACGTTTTGAAGAAAACATTTAAAGTTCCAAAGAAAATAGTTTGGAAAGAGTTTGTAATAAATTTCAAAATTGTGTAAGTCAGTATGACTGAATATCTGAATTGAAGAGACAAATGGACAATTCAACAATAATATTTGGATGATTCAATACCTCATTTTCAATAATGATAGAACATCAAGGCATAAGATTCAATTTTAAAAGATCAAAAGCATAGAAAGTATGCTCTTCTTTCATAATTGAATAAATTAGAGATAGGTACTAGAGGAAATTAACAATTGGGGAATTCACAAATATGATAAAATTAAACAACACATTCACTCCTAAATAATGAATGGAGCAAAAAAGAACTGACAAGAAAAATTAGAAAATAGTTGAGATGAGTAAAATGAACACAAAGTGTCCAAATCTACATAATTCAGATAAAGCAGTATTTAAAGGGAGATTTGTATCTGTAAATGCCTATACCAAAAAAAAAAAGAAATCCTTAATCAATAGCCTAAATTTCCATCCATGAAACTAGAAAAAATGAGAACAAACTAAATTTAAAGTAGTCAGAAGAAAGGGGAATATAGAGGAGAGGGAATAAATAGATAATTTTAAAAACAGAGAAAATAAAACCAAAAGTTTACTTTTTGCAAAATTCAGCAATCAATACTACATTTGAAACTTAGTTTCTAATTGAAGAATAAATTCTTTAGTTTCCCATCACAAGAATTATATGTGGGCCTAGTATCAGGTGGGAAAATATGTTGGCATTGGAGCCCTAAATGACACTCTTGAAAGCATATGGCAGAGTAAATTCATGACAATGAAAATATAGACAATGGGAAAATGTTTGGATGCACTGTATTTATTGATCTCTTTAGAACACAAATTTATTCTAAATATGCAAAATGCTTCCTAAAGGAAGGAATTAGTTGTAGAGATGATATATGTTCCTACCCATAGATGATAGAGATGGTAGTATAAGATGAGGTATGCTTTTTTTGCTTATGTTCTTGACTCATGAATGAGGACCAATTTAAATCCATCCGTTTATAACCTCCAAAAAATCCTGACTTTCATAAGGCGATATGACTCCAGTGTTCCCTTTTCTAAAGGGCTTATTAAATGCATGTATTCATTAATTATGAAATCGGTAACATGATTATTGTTTGTTAAATTTGAAAATAGAATAAGATGACTAAACCTATAGACAAATAAAGCCTTTAGAAAATTAGAAAAAAAAAAGTATGAGGTGTGCGAATGGACAATGTTAACTGTCTTTCACATCAGCTAAGAAGTTTTTAAAAAAGCAAAAGTTTTCATGATTTTCTGGCTAGCAAATCTGAATAAGATTGATGAGTCAGTTCTTTTTTTGATATACTGGTCAGTTTTTTAAATTTATTAAGCAAGCTTGCCATTATTACAGTTGTTCTTTTGTTACTATTTTCCATAATAGAATTTTCATGAATTGTTAGAGGAAAAACATATGTTTCCTAGGTCTCTTTATTTTATCCATAGTACATGCACGTGTTAGTCAGTCAGTCATGTCCGACTCTTTGTAACCCCATGGACTATAGCTTGCCAGGCTCCTCTGTCCATGGAATTCTCCAGGCAAGAATACCATAGTGGATTGCCATTCCCTTCTCAGTGGGATCTTCCCAACCCAGGGATCAAACCTGGGTCTCCTGCATTGCAGGCAGATTCTTTACCATCTGAGCCTCCAGGGAAGCCCCAGATAATTATCAAATATTTATTAGATTATCAAAAATAGTCTAATTGTGTTAACTCAATTACCAGTAGGTAAATGATCTGGGCAGACATTTGTTTTGATACTATATCTTCAACACTTGGGAGAGTGCTAGCCTAGAGTGGATACTCAATGAACATTGTTTAAGTGAATTGGTGGAGATATAATGTCAGTACAAATATTTTACACAATGAGTATGTGGTATTTCTGTTTTATTTTTTATTTATTTATTTTTTAATTGGAGGAAAATTGCTTTACGATGTTGTGTTGGCTCCTGCTGTGCAACAGTGTCAATCAGATCTCTCTCTCTATAGATCTCCTCCCTCTTGAACCCTCCTCCACACACCTCCCCATCCCTCTAGGTCATCACAGAGTGCCAGGCTGGGCTCCCCGTGTTATACAGCAGCTTCCGGAGCATGTCGTCTTAAAATAAATTGTCAACTAAAATTATCATCTCAAAAGCATAAGATAACTTGATGAGTTGCAATATCCCCAAATTTGTCAGGCACAGTAGATGTATTACTATAATTTAGTCTGATTTTTTGTGTCATATTTTATTCAATATAACTTGCTGCGTAACAACACTATTGCCACAAGCTTAGTGGCCTAAAACAGTACACATTTGTTAAATTTTTTTAATTTTTATTTTATATCAGAGTATAATTCATTTACAATGTTGTGTTAGTTTTCAGTATACAACAAGGTGATTCAGGTATGCATGTACCTATATCCATTCTTTTTCAGATTATTTTCTCATAAAGTTTATTACAGAATATTGAGTAGACTTTCCTGGGTCATATAGTAGATCCTTGTTGATCACCTATTTTATGTATAGTAGATGTATCTGTTAATCCCATATGGTTACCAAAGGGGAAAGGTTGGGGAGAATAAATTAAGAGTTTGGGGTTAGCAGCACACAATCATCCTGCAGTTTCTGTGAGGTAGAAGCCTGGTGTGACTAATCTGAATCCTCTCTTTATGAGTCTCAGGAGGGTGAAGTCGTGGTGTTAGCTAGAACTGAATTCTGTCTCTCTCTCTCTGATTCCACTAGGTTGGATACACTTCCCTACTCACACAGTTCTTGGTAGTGTTCTATTCCTTGAATGTTGGACTGAGACCTTCATAGTCTGCTGTCGAACTCTCAGATCCTAGAGGTCACCTGCAGTTCCTTGTCATGTGGGGTTTCCCAACATAGTTGCTGACTTTCTTCAGCCAGCACAAGAGGAATGGACTACAGGAAGAACAGTGATACAAACTTATGCAATATAATGACATACACATAATCCAAATATTCTTCTCGTTACAAGCAAGTCACAGGTCTTGCCCATGATCAAGCGGAAAGACTCACATGAGTCTACTGCTACGAAGCAAGGAAGGTGGTGGCCACCTTAAAAGTTTGCTTGTCACATGTATGTAAGGGAAAACAGAGCTATTCACAAATACTTTCTATTATTCTGAAAGTTTGAAGAGGAAGAATAGGAGGACCTAATCATATCCATTTTAGAAATGATAGTTTAAAGTGCATAGGAAAAACAAGAAAGAATGTTTCAGTATTTCTTAGAAATTAGACTCTGATGCTGGGAAAGATTGAAGGTGAGAGGAGAATGGGATGACAGAGGATGAGATGGTTGGATGGCACCACCGATGTGATGGACATGAGTTTGAATAAACTCCGGGAATTGATGGTGGACAGGGAGGCCTGGAGTGCTGCACTCCATGGAGTCGCAAAGAGCTGGGGACAACTGAGTGACTGAGCTGAACTGAAGATTTGCTAAGAAAATTCTTTTAAATTTTAGATTTTTAGAAATCCAGAATTCTTAGAAAATTTCAAAAGAATTTTTGAAAAGCCAAAAAGTCTTTTGGATACGCCAGTCCCAGTTCACCCATTACTCATGGGCATAAAAGGATTGTTTCCCTGAAAGATGTCCACTGGAAATACCAAAATTAACTGGCAAGGTCTGATTAGTGAAAATGAGAAAAAGTACATTAAGTTGCAGAGTGAAGATGTTAAGGCCTTACCAAGCCTAAAATTTTAAATCATAAGGAAAAAATATTTTAGAGGAAAGAGAAAACTTGACGTGACGTGACATGAGAGTCACTCAGTCGTGTCCAACACTTTGTGACCCCATGGACTATACAATCCATGGAATCCTCTAGGCCAGAATACTGGAGTGGGTAGCCTTTCCCTTCTCCAGGAAATCTTCCCAACCCAGGGATCAAACCCAGGTCTCCCGCATTGCAGGCAGATTCTTTACCAGGTGAGCCACAAGCATTAATAAAGCAGAAAGAGATATGCTTAAAAAAAAAAAAAGATACAATTAGAACCTTAGGTAACCTCTCCAAATGTGGAGGATTCAGAATATAGTTAAGGAAGTCTAAGGACCTAATTAAAGAAAGAAAGTCCCCTGTTGAGAGAGAAAATGTTGGTCCAAAGCTGACATGTGCTCTCAGTGAGGGAGCTTCTTTTAGCTGTGGAATATGAGTGGTAACTGACTGTGCTTTCAAGCCTGTTTAATGATTTACAAGGATTATGTTTATTATATCAAGTGATTAAAAAATTCTTATGAATAAAAAAATACTTTGAATTTGAAAGCAATTTAAGCTATTGGGAGATGTTTATTTAAAATGATTATAAATGGGATGAATGATTAATCTAAGGTTTCTTAAAAGTAGTTACATATTCATAGACTTAAAAATAGAATACAGTTTATAAACTGAACATTAAATTTCAAGGAATGAATATCAGGCATAAAATTCAAAATAGTCTTTTCATCAAGTAGTAACTAACAGTTCTTTAATAAAAGGCAGATTTTTTAGAATAAAGAATTCTAGCACAGCAGGAAGCATTGGTTAGATACTAAAAGGTAAATACATGTGACTTTCTCTGGAGTAAATCATTCACTTTCTTCTCTCCCTCCCTAGCTATTGGATACCTGGTATGCTGGGCCTACAAGCATACACCCCGTAACTTTACAGAAGGAACAGCATGGTAACAACTGCAGGGTGTGGTACCATCATTCAACAACTAAAATATGACTTCCAAATCATGGAAAACATTCTTTCATATCAACATTGCGCAACCATAGTGTGAACAGACATTTTTCTCAAATACATTAATCATCAGATCAGAAGCATCACTTCCTCAGTGTCAGAATATTAGAAGTGGGCTCCCAATCACAATTAAATAAAAGTCCAACATCAGTTGCAGTGAGCTGTCAAACGTACTCAGGTTTGGTGTTTAAGTAGGTTAAATCATTATTAAATCATATAGCTTTAACTTTGAAAAATATTCAAACACCAGATACATGGATTCCAACCTCTTTTATTAGTTGAGACATGGTGATGTTCTTAAGATCAATTTTATGAATCTCAGTTATACTTTGAAATACCAAAAATGGACATTTTTTAAATAATGGAAAATCTCCAAAGTTCATTTATGTCAAGATACATAAAACTGGTCCCTTGATTTCCCATCCAGCATGTTAAGCATTTTCTTCCCCCCCCTCAAAAGAAATATGAGAGCACTAATTTGGATTTCTCCCTATGGTTGGTGAAGTGTCACTTGAAATACAATAATAGCACTTCAAACAACCTTAAGATGGATGATCCTCTGAATCCCTTCAGGATCAAGAATGAAATGATGAAGTAGCATCATTAGATCGACACTAAGGTGCAACTAAATCGGTGGCAATGGATCACACAGCCCTGCTTTCATGGCTAGTCCTTTAAGTGTTAATGAGGTCCACACTGACCCTACTTTTTAAAAATGTAGTAGACACTTATTCCAGTCACCCTTATCATGCTCTTTATCTTTTCAATTTCTTTTTAGTACTTTCCAATTTCTAGCATAAGCTTTAACTATGTATTAAGTTTGTTGTCCATTGTCCAAATTCCCCCAAAATAGAATGTAGGTAAGCTCCACTCAGAGAGATTTTTGTTTTGTTCACTGACATCCTGAGTGCCTACAACAGTGGCTGGCATAAATTAAGTGCCCAGTGAATAAAAGTCCAGAAGTCCAGTTGGCAGGCATCTTCAACTTTTATGGGAAAATAGTTTTTAAACAGACTTGAAAAATACAGTGAAGTAAGGTTGTTTCTCTGAGAAACCTGTATGCAAGTCAGGAAGCAACAGTTAGAACTGGACATGGAACAACAGACTGGTTCCAAATAGGAAAAGGAGTACATCAAGGTTGTATATTGTCACCCTGCTTATTTAACATATGCAGAGTACATCATGAGGAACGCTGGGCTGGAAGAAGCACAAGCTGGAATCAAGATTGCCAGGAGAAATATCAGTAACCTCAGATATGCAAATGACACCACCCTTATGGCAGAAAGTGAAAAGGAACTAAAAACCCTCTTGATGAAATTGAAAGAGGAGAGTGAAAAAGTTGGCCTGAAGCTCAACATTCAGAAAACCAAGATCATGGCTTCTGGTCCCATCACCTCATGGGAAATAGATGGGGAAACAGTGTCAGACTTTATTTTTTTGGGTTCTAAAATCACTGCGGATGCTGATTGCAGCCAGGAAATTAAAAGATGCTTACTCCTTGGAAGGAAAGTTATGACCCACCTAGATAACATCTTAAAAAGCAGAGACATTACTACATTACTTTGCCACCCAAGGTCTGTCTAGTCAAGGCTATGGTTTTTCCCGTGGTCATGTATGGATGTGAGAGTTGGACTGTGAAGAAAGCTGAGCACCGAAGAATTGATGCTTTTGAACTGTGGTGTTGGAGGAGACTCTTGAGAGTCCCTTGGACTGCAAGGAGATCCAACCAGTCCATCCTAAAGGAAATCAGTCCTGGGTGTTCATTGGAAGGACTGATGCTATAGCTGAAACTCCAATACTTGGGCCACCTCATGCTAACAGTTGACTCACTGGAAAAGACTCTGATGCTGGGAGACATTGGGGGCAGGAGGAGAAGGGGACGACAGAAAATAAGATGGCTGGATGGTATCACCGACTCGATGGACATGAGTTTGAGTGAACTCCGGGAGTTGGTGATGGACAGGGAGGCCTGGCGTGCTGTGATTCATGGGGTCGCAAAGAGTCGGACACGACTGAGCGACTAAACTGAACTGATCTGAAGGTTGTTAATAATCCCAAATCATGAACACTTCCAATTTTCTGAATATAAATATTAATAGAAGATAGACCAGTGTAATAAACATATTTATATAAAGCAAGGAAGGGGTTAACTCTTTCTGTGGCCACTGGTTTCTATCCGTGAAGTGAAAGGCCCCCTCTATGCCCCAGATAGGAACTAGAGAAAAAGGGATCAAGAAATCAGCAGGGATAAATTCCATTTTTAAAAAATGATCTTTATTTTCACATCTCAAAGTGATTTTGGCAAAAATTTCCTTCTCACACTCTGTACTGATAAAACATCCCACTTAACTTTTGGAGTGATTTGGAGGATTAGGAATCACCCTGAGAATTTGGAATATCACCGGCTACTCTTTTCTTATTTTTGGTGTTTTTCCCTTCAGCAGTTGAAACCTAAATGGGTTGAGAATCACTTTACATACTTTAGACTTTATGTTTCAGTAAGGAAGATTATAGGAAGGATAACTTGTGAGTCATGGTTCTTGATTTTCTATTCCAGCCTTAAGATTTTGTCTCTGAACAGAATGGTGGGTGCTTTATCTACATCTTCTTGAGGTTTATCTGCTTCTTGATTCTGTTTCTGAGGAGCCATGGAAATAGGGCAGGATAATCTGCTCCTTGCTTTCAGACTGTTGACTTCTCACCATGTAGGACATTTTCTCTGTTTTGATAGGGAGCACAGGGCACTCCCCTACATTACAGGTTGGCAGATTTTAGTAAATATTTTTGGATATATGGACCATCTGGTCTCCACCACAACTGTTCAGTTCTGCCAGATAGCACCAAAGTGACCATGAACAATGTATTTTCTGATAAATTTTCCAGTAAAATTTTACTCACAAAATTTAGGTGGGTGGTTGGATTTGATCCCCTGCTCAAATATTTTTCACTATAAAGTAGAGAATTTGACTCTGCTCAGTACACGGTTTTGTTTCTTTCTTCCACCCCCCTCCACCCCATTTCAGTCATTCTGGAAACTGAATAGCAAGCAAAAAAGCCACCTTGGCTTTCAGATTAGCCCCTACTAAGCCTCTTTTAGTTCTAGGAAAAAGTAACACTCTAATTGCAGCTTGTCTCTTCAAGAATGAAGGATAAAATATACTATTCATCCTAGCCTGATGAAAGGTGAAAGAAGTAAACACATTCTTTGTTTGTTTCCTTTGGATCATTTGTACTAAAATCATAGTTCCTCCAATTTCTTGACACCCAGTCAAAAGCTGATAAACTTCTATCTCAATGAATTTGGTAGTTCCGATTTTATTATGCTTACTAAAGACTTTTTTTTTTTTACAAATTGTTATATATGATTTGAAAATATTTGATAATTAAATAAACTATAAAGAAGAGTAAATATTAAATTAATGATGACATAAAATCAAATCACGTGATATAAAACATTCAGCTCTTAGCTTACTAAAATTTTCTTAAATTTACACTGCTTCACAAATTTCAAGATATATGTTTTGTAAAATAAACAATTTACTTGTTCATCTTCCTGAGGCTGGAATTATTGTAATTAAAAGTAATTACAATGGTGTTCCTGAATATTATGCACATCAAAATCTATTTATGAATGATTTACTTTGACATCTTACTTGGACTGAACTGTGTCCCTTTACTGCAGGATCTAACTGCAGAATGAAGTAGACAAAATTTACAAAATCCTGAAACTTTTCTACTTGCTCCTTAAAGTTCTAGCCTTGGTAAACAGTAGGGCCTGAGTCAGGATTTATTTAAATCAGTTACTTTGTCACCAAGTGTTGCTCACTCACTAAGTCGTGTCTGACTCTTTGTGACCCCATGGACAGCAGTACCTTAGGCTTTCCTGTCCTTCACTATTTCCCTAAGTTTGCTCAAACTCATGTCCATTGAGTCCATGATCCAACTGAATGGATCACCATTTCATCCTCTATCGGCCCTTTCTCCTCATGCCCTCAATCTTTCCTAACATCAGGGGCTTTTCCAGTGAGTCAGGTGGCCACTTTGCATCAAATGGCCAAAGAATTGGAACTTCAGCTTTAGCATCAGTCCTTCCAATGAGTATTCAGGGTGCCTAGTAACAGGAGTCAATAATTGCCTAGGCAGGATTTAGAAATTTATTAGTATCCCACACTTACCCTCCAATCAGAAAATTCCATATGTTTTAGATTCTCATTATTAGTGCATGCCCCTTCTGTTACCAATCTCTGCCAAAAACAAATAAACCAAGGCAAATAAATAACAAAAGACAAAATCCAAACCCTTTCATCTAGCAATGTCTGTGTTTATTAGGATTCTTTAATTGCAATTGAGTGAATGAAGCCTAACTCAAGCAAAATAGGAACTGGGTGCCTCATTAAACTGAAAATCTCATGGATAAAGCTGATTTTGCACACAGTCCGGTAACAGGGCTTTGATGAGGTCAGTAACACTCTGTGCCTTACTCTATGTTTCATAAGGCCCCTCAATCATACTTAAAGACTTTCAGAGGCAAGAAAAGCATATTCAACTTACAGTGGTTCGATACATAACATATAGCATCTTATATAAGAAGACCAAAGGTAAGAAGCCACTGACATTGCTTCAGCAGCTCAAAAATGTCAGGATCATTGATCTTCACCTCATGACATCAAGATGGGAGCCAAGCTCTAGACTTTACATCTATATTTTAGGAATAATGAATGGTAGGGAAAAAGATACCCAGTGACATGATGACTTCTGTTTTAAGAAACACATAAAAACTTTCCCAGAAGCCATGCAGCAATTATTCATTAATATTAGCATTTGTTGGCTAAAACCACATCACATACACTTGCATAATGATAAGAGACATCATGAAAACCCATTTTTCTCAGCCTTTTTAAAGGAAAAGGGACTTTGGGAAGGGTGTTTCATTAGCCAGCCAAAACTGAATGTCTACAGACTGTAAGAAGATGGAAGATAGACGATATGGATATTTACAACCAACAGTCACATCATACCAGATTGCGTGGGAAGGGAAATCTGTCCTTACAAAGACTGACAGAACATGTGAAGGATGCTGACTGGTCAATCTTGGTTCTTTGCTCTCTGAACTGAACCTATCATTATCCTCAGAGGGACGGGGTATACTTCTAGGAATCAAATTAAGATCAGCTCCAACTGAGTCATGCAAAATTGTTTCCATACAGGAAAGTGGAATCCTGTTTCCCAAAGCAAAAGCAGGGGCACAGAGTACATTAGTTTTCTGTTACTGCATAAGAAATTACCAAAATTTGATGGTTTAAAGCAACTTCATTTATTATTTTACATCTTTCACGGGTTAGGAGTTTTGGCATAGCTTAGTTGAGTCCTCTGTACAGGATCTCAAACAGCTGCAATCCACATACTTCCTGGGACAGCATTCTCATCTGAGGCCCAGGGG
This sequence comes from Moschus berezovskii, assembly GCF_049115385.1. Taxonomy (NCBI): domain Eukaryota; kingdom Metazoa; phylum Chordata; class Mammalia; order Artiodactyla; family Moschidae; genus Moschus; species Moschus berezovskii. Next base: position 21,944,190 of record NC_142477.1, on the reverse strand, counting down.
CTTCTCCCAAGCTCAAAGTGTGGGTAACAGAATTCACACTCATGGGCAGCTGTAGAACTCATGGTAGATTGCTTCTTAAAGCCCAGAACTGACACATATACACTATTGATACTATGTATAAAATAGACAACTGATGGGAACACACTATATAGCACAGGAACTCTACTTAATGCTCCCTGGTGTCCTGTATGGAAGAGAAATCCAAAAGGGAGGGAATATACATATATGTATGGCTGTTCGTTTTGATATGCAGTAGAAGCTAACACAAAAATTGTAAAGCAACTATATACTGTAATAAAAATTAACAACAAAAAAATAAAAAGGGTGTCCCTGATCCTATACCCAGGATAATCTCCCCTTTGGTTAACTTTAAAATCTACTGATTAGAGACCTTAATTGCACTTTTAAAGTACTGTCACCTTGGCCATATTATGTTACTGATATGGAAGTGACTTCCACCATCTTCACAGTACCAGTCCATACTAAAATGAGGGGAGAGGGGTTACAGGACATGTACACCAGGGCATGGGAGTCCTAGAGACCTTCTTACATTTTCACCTGTCACAGACGATTGCTTTGGGGAAATTAACCGATCACTAGAGCAATATGCGGAAAATCCCATGGATAGAGGAGCCTGGTGGGCTGCAGTCCATGGGGTTGGGAAGAGTCGGACATGACTGAGCAACTTCACTTTCACTTTTCGCTTTCATGGATTGGAGAAGGAAATGGCAACCCACTCCAGTGTTCTTGCCTGGAGAATCTCAGGGACCCGGGAGCCTGGTGGGCTGCTGTCTATGGGGTCGCACAGGGTCGGACACGACTGAAGTGACTTAGCAGCAGCAGCAACAGAGCAATATGAATGAAAAAGACTGACCTTATATACTCACCAGTTTAACTAACTGGAACAAAATATTGAAAATTTGAGTCTATATGGTAATATGCTTCAAGTCATCATGTTTAACAGGTTAGAAAATCTCTCAGAAAATTAGACTACAGTTTTTCCTAAAAGATTTTGTGTATTTACTGTAAGCATAATGGGAAAAGTAAAAAAAAAAGTTAGTGGAATTTTACTTGTCTTCTATATAACTGGTATTTCTAATGTTGATCAGATTTTATATCATAATTAGTAATGGTCTATTTGTGCCTAAAGGAAAGTGAAATTGCAGCAGTGGTATAAACTTTAAGGTGAAAAAAACAAGCCACAGGGATTAAATATAATATTTTCTCTTATTGGGAATAAGTTCAGAGATAATCCATACAGTGGAAAATGTTAAAATCTTAAAAGAAAGGTATGTTTTAATTTAATCCTCCTAGTGGGGGAAAAAAGAATGTGCCTTTTTTTTTTAATTACTGTTGAGCATCAGTCAGTCAGTTCAGTCGCTCAGTCGTGTCCGACTCTCTACGACCCCATGAATCACAGCACGCCAGGCCTCCCTGTCCATCACCAACTCCCGGAGTTCACCCAAACTCATGTCCACAGAGTCGGTGATGCCATCCAGTCATCTCATTCTCCGTCGTCCCCTTCTCCTCCCACCCCCAATCCCTCCCAGCATCAGAGTCTTTTCCAGTGAGTCAACTTGTCGCATGAGGTGGCCAAAGTATTGCAGTTTCAGCTTCAGCATCAGTCCTTCCAATGAATACGTAGGATTGATCTCCTTTAGAATGGACTGTTGAGCATAGAGGTCTGTAAAAAAACAAATATGTATCTTCAGGTTGGTTTATTCCTAGATATTTTATTCTTCTGTTGCAGTGGTGAATGGGATTGTTTCCGTAACTTCTCTTTCTGATTTTTCATTGTTAGTGTAGAGGAATACAAAGGATTTCTGTGTATTAATTTTGTATCCTGTGACTTTACTATATTCATTGATTAACTCTAGTAATTTTCTGGTGGAATTTTTAGGGTTTTCTATGTAGAGGATCATGTCATCTGCAAACAGTGAGTTTTACTTCTCTTTTCCAGTCTGGATTCCTTTTATTTCTTTTTCTTCTCTGATTGCCGTGTTTAGGACTTCCAAAACTATGTTGAATAATAGTGATGAGAATGGGCACCCTTGTCTTGTTCCTGATCTTAGAGAGGACCAATCAAAGATGACACAAACAGATGGAGAGATATACCTTGTTCTTGGATCGGAAGAATCAATATTGTGAAAGCTGGAAAACAGCAACATGCGAAAGAATGAAACTAGAACACCTCCTAACACCATATACAAAATATACTCAAAATGGATTAAAGACTTAAATGTGAGGTCAGAAACTATAAAGCTCTTAGAGAAAAACATAGGCAGTACACTTCTTGACGTAATGACAGCAAGATCCTCTGTGGCCATCTCCTAAAGTAATGGAAATAAAAGTAAAAATTTGCAAAAAGGGCTTTCTGCTGCTGCTAAGATGCTTCAGTCATGTCCGACTCTGTGCAACTCCATAGACATCAGCCCACCAGACACCCCGTCCCTGGGATTCTCCAGGCAAGAACACTGGAGTGGGGTGCCATTTCCTTTTCCAATCCATGAAAGTGAAAAGTGAAAGTGAATTCACTCAGTCATGTCCGACTCTTCACAACCCCATGGACTGAAGCCTACCAGGCTCTTCTGCCCATGGGATATTCCAGGCAACAGTACTGGAGTGGGGTGCCATCACCTTCTCCAGGTAAAAGGGCTTAGTTAAACTTAAAAGCTTTTGCACAGCAAAGGGAAACAATGAACAATACTCAAAGACAAACTTCAGAATGGGGAAAAATAATTGCAAATGAAGCAGCTGACAAAGGATTAGCCTCCAGAACATATAAGCAGTTCATACAGCTCAATATGAGGAAAATAAAAAATTAAGTCAAAAAATGGGCAGAAAAACCTAAACAGACACTTTTTCCAAAGAAGACATACAGATGGCCAATAAACACATAAAAAGATTCTCAACATAACTAATTATTAGAGAAATGCAAATCAAAACTATAATGAGGTATCACTTCACACGAGTCAGACTGGCTATCATTAAAAAAAAAAAAATCTACAGACAATAAATCCTGGAGAGAATGTAGGGTAAAGGGAATCCTCCTATACTATCAATGGGAATGTAAACTGATACAGCCATAATGGAGAATAGTATGGAGATTCCTTAAGAAAACTAGGAATAAATCTACCATATGACCCAGCAACTCCACTACTGGGCATATACTCTGAGAAAACCATAATCAAAAAAGACACATGTACACTAAATGTTTGTAGCAGCATTATTTACAATAGCTAGGACATGGAAGAAACCTAGATGCCCATGACTGATGAATGGATAAAGAAGATGTGGTACATATATATAATGGATTATTCAGTTCAGTTCAGTTCAGTCGCTCAGTCGTGTCCGACTCTTTGTGACCCCATGAACTGCAGCATGCCAGGCCTCCATGTCCATCACCAACTCCCAGAGTCCACCCAAACTCATGTCCATTGAGTCGGTGATGTCATCCAACCTTCTCATCCTCTGTCGGCACCTTCTCCTCCTGCCCTCAATCTTTCCCAGCATCAGGGTCTTTTCAAATAAGTCAGCTCTCCGCATGAGGTGGCAAAAGTATTGGAGTTTCAGCTTCAACATCAGTCCTTCCAGTGAACACCCAGGATTGATCTCCTTTAGAATGGACTGGTTGAATTTCCTTGCAGTCCAAGGGATTCTCAAGAGTCTTCTCCAACACCACAGTTCAAAAGCATCAATTCTTTGGCGCTCAGCTTTCTTTTTTTTTTTTAAGGTAATTTTATTTTATTTTATTTTTATTTTCTTTCTTTTTTTTATTTTTTATTTTTATTATATTGATTGGTTTTGCCATACATTGACATGAATCCATCCCGGGTGTAGTTCAACTCTCACATCCATACATGATCACTGGAAAAACCATAGCCTTGACTAGATGGACTTTTGTTGGCAAAGTAATGGATTATTACTCGGCCATAAAAAAGAACAAATTTGAGTCAGTTCTAGTGAGGTTGATGAATCTAGAGCCTGTTATGCATAGTGAAATAATTCAGAAAGAGAAAAACAAATATAGTATATTAATGTTTATATATATAGAAACTAGAAAAATGATATTGATGAAACTATTTGCAGGGAAGGAAGGGAAATGCAGAGCTAGAGAATGGACTGCTAGACACAGTGCGAGAGGGACAGAGTGAGACGAATGGAGAAAGTAGCCTCAACATATACACACTCCCAGGTGTAAGATGGCGAGGTGGTGAGAAGGTATTGGTAGCACAGGGAGTCCAGTCTGGCACTCCGTGATGACCTGGAGGCATGGATGGGGGGTGGGGGGGGAGGAGAGGTATATATAACTATGGCTGATACATCTGTAACTGTATGTATGCCAGAAACCAATGCACCATTGTAAGGTGTTTTGTTTTAATTTTAAAATTTTAATTTTAAAATGTATTGAAAAACTGTTCATAATAACCTGTCATATTAAAAAGATAACTGAAAAATATATGTACACTATAGAAAAACAGAATATCTAAGTAAAGCTTTTGACCCACAGGAATTTGGTGAAGGAAATAAAATGTTATATTATTCAAAAAGTAGATTTTGTGTCCTATCAAAATGTTTCAGTTCAGTTCAGTCGCTCAGCCGTGTCCAACTCTTTGCGACCCCATGAATCACAGCACACCAGGCCTCCCTGTCCATCACCAACTCCCGGAGTTTACTCAAACTCATGTCCATCGAGTCGGTGATGCCATCCAGCCATCTCATTCTCTGTCATCCCTTTCTCCTCCCACCCCCAATCCCTCCCAGCATCAGAGTCTTTTCCAGTGAGTCAACTCATTGCATGAGGTGGCCAAAGTATTGGAGTTTCAGCTTTAGCATCAGTCCTTCCAATGAACACCCAGGATTGATCTCCTTTAGAATGGACTGGTTGGATCTCCTTGCAGTCCAAGGGACTCTCAAGAGTCTTCTCCAACACCACAGTTCAAAAGCATCAATTCTTTAGCGATCAGCTTTCTTCACAGTCCAACTCTCACATCCATCGAAGTGTTTAAAATGTTTCAATTAATAGTTTCAATTAATATATGCAGTTCTGCTGTGATATGTTAAACAGTTAAAGAAATATATATACCTACATATATATATATATATACAGTTAAAGAAATATGTATAAATACATTGTCTATATATCATGGTAGATCTTCTTTTAATAACCTTAGCTAGAATTCCCTGATATTGGTAAGAAGTCATCTCTGACACTCCAGTAGCAATTTGCATATGATTAGAAACAGTGCTTTTGCATTTAATTCTGAACACTTATTTTTAACTTGTCAAAGATAGTGGTCCTGTATATTTCTGAGAATCAAGAGCAGTGCTGTCACAGCCAAAGAAACCAATTGACCTGAATATGACCAGTTCATTCTAAAGCAAAGTCACAAAGCATTTTTTAATGTATGAAACAAAAATGTATGGAACAAAAGAAAAGTCTATAGACAGGTTAAAATGTCTAATCAGTAACATTTCTGTAAAGCAAAGTTTTAAAATATAGTCTGATTCCTTGAAAACAAAAGGAAAAATAGACTTCCTCCTATATGTAAGGTTTAGAAGACTTCATAATGAAAACGTATTCCTTTTTGCAGTGTTAGACCATTTACTCACTTTCATTTCAAGTCATATTCCTTTAACTGAAGCAGAATTTACATATGTCTGCTCATTCAAATGTGTCATTAAGATTCAGGCTATATTAAAGGGTTTGGAAATGATTTTCAGACATCTGTCTTTGGAACGCTTAAGGAGCTCACTGCTCCAAGCAAGCCCTGGATGCTTATCAGATTAGGTCCCTGATACTCAAATAACTTAAAAGCATAATTTTATCATTGTGTGCATAAGGTCAGCTCTATTAAGTCTATGGAAGCAATGGAAGATACACCTGAAACTCTATGGAATAATATTCCTATTTTGCATTGCAATACCTACAAGAAACACATAGCACATTCTGGAAAAGAGAGAGATGGAATTTGATCTATAAACCTAAAATTCTGATGCAAGAATATTTCATTTAGGTCCAGTTAACTGAAGTGGTGCTAGTGGCAAAGAATTCACCTGCCAGTGCAAGAGATGCAAGAGACATAGGTTTGATCCCTGGGTTGGGAAGACCCCTTGGAGAAGGAAATGGCAACCAACCCCAGTATCCAAGACAGAGGAGCCTGGCAGGCTACAGTCCATGGGGTCACAAAGAGTCAGACATGACTGATCTACTGAACACACAATACACAGTAGTAGTCTTATTACACTGACCTAGCTGTGACTGGGGAAGGGAGCTATAGATGAAGCAAGATTTAATATTTATGGAAATTTATTTTTTGAAAAATTACCTGTAATATCAAATAGAGGGAATCACATATGAGATACAGATGCAAAGGGATCTGTGAATTTGTGTGCCTGAATTACTGATTATGAAAAATACGGAGAAAGCTGACACATTTGCCTAAAGTAAAATTGATGATTAAACACAACACCTTGAGCTTCTTGGTATCTCTTGTATTAATTTTCTATCATTGCTGTAGCAAGTTGTCACAAACTTTGCAGGCTAAAACGACACCCATTTCTTACAGCTATGGGTCCAATATCTGGTGGTCTTGGCTGGGTTCTCAGCTTAGGGCCTTAGAAGCCCAAAATCACTATGTGAGCTGGGATGGAGGCTGTGGGGAAAAATTCTGCTTGCAAGCTCATGCAAATTTTTGGCAAATATCAGCTCATTTTATTGTAGGACTAAAGGAGATCCAACCAGTTCATTCTAAAGGAGATCAATCCTGGGTGTTCATTGGAAGGACCGATGCTAAAGCTGAAACTCCAATGCTTTGGCCACCTCATGCAACAATTTGACTCACTGGAAAAGACTTTGATACTGGAAAAGGTTGGGGGCGGGAGGAGAAGGGGACGACGGAGAATGAGATGGCTGGATGGCATCACCAACTCTGTGGACATGAGTTTGAGTGAACTCTGGGAGTTGGTGATGGACAGGGAGGCCTGCCGTGCTGTGATTCATGGGGTCGCGGAGAGTCGGACACGACTGAGCAACTGAACTGAACTGAACTGAAGACTCTTATTCCCTTGCTGGTTGCCAGCTAGAAGACTCTCCTAGCTCTCTAATACTGCCTACCTTCCTGCTGTTGTGACCCCATCCATCTTCAAAGCTAGCAATAGCACAAGTCCTTTTCCAGCTTCAACTCTCCCTGACTTCTTTTGTAATCAGAAACTGCTTTAAAGGCTCCTGTAATTAGATCAGTTCAGTTCAGTCGCTCAGTCATGTCCAATTCTTTGCAACCCCATGAACCACAGCACGCCAGGCCTCCCTGTCCATCACCAACTCCCGGAGTCCACCCAAACCGATGTCCATCAAGTTGGCGATGCCATCCAGCCATCTCATCCTCTGCCGTCCCCTTCTCCTCCTGCCCTCAATCTTTCCCAGCATCAGGGTTTTCCAATGAGTCAGCTCTTCGCATCAAGTGGCCAAAATATTGGAGTTTCAGCTTCAACATCAGTCCTTCCAATGAACACTCAGGACTGATCTCCTTTAGGATGGACTGGTTGGATCTCCTTGAAGTCCAAGGGACTCTCAAGAGTCTTCTCCAACACCACAGTTCAAAAGCATCAATTCTTTGGCCATCAGCTTTCTTCAGAGTCCAACTCTCACATCCATACATGACCACTGGAAAAACCATAGCCTTGACTAGACAGACCTTTGTTGGCAAAGTAATGTCTGCTTTTTAATATGCTGTCTAGGTTGGTCATAACTTTCCTTCTAAGGAGTAAGCATCTTTTAATTTCATGGCTGCAATCACCATCTTCAGCAATCTTGAGCCCCCAAAAATAAAGTCTGACACTGTTTCCACTGTTTCCCCATCTATTTGCCATGAAGTGATGGCACGGATGCCATGATCTTAGTTTTCTGAATGTTGAGCTTTAAGCCCACTTTTTCACTCTCTTCTTTCACTTTCATCACGAGGCTCTTTAGTACTTCTTCACTTTCTGCCATAAGGGTGGTGTCATCTCTGCATTAGATCCGGTCCATTCAAATTGTCTCCTTTTCTTATCGACTCAACTATGCCATATAATATAATCATGGAAGTGATATCTGTTCATAGGTTTTTGGGATTAAGACTGGACTTTTCTGTCTGACCATTTTAGAAATTCTACCTTCAGATCGCTTTTCAAGGAATCCAACAGCTACTCTATTTCATGGTCGTATAGTGACATTTTTCCTCCTTGTTCTCCAGGGCCAGAGGTATTATACCAGCATCTCTTTCCATCCGAGTCCCATCCCAGTTCTCTACTGGTGAACATTTTAACAATTGCATAATTGCAACATGCAATGCAACTTTCCAGTGTTCCTCTGCTGTCAGTAATGGGGTCCCCATTGCTGGTTAGATAGTCAGCATTGTGTTGGTAAGATTCCAATTTATGTCTGGCTTCCTAGAGCCATTCCTGGTGTCCACTGTGCTAGAAGGGTTTCTCTGGAAACAATCTCTGAGAAAGAGATTGTGTTGGGGATTGCTTTCAAGGGAGACGTGTATTGGGAATGTAGAGGAGGGAGTTTCTGATTCTCAGTGTAGTGCTGAATGAGGTCTCAGTTGATCCTAGAGAAATTCTGGAACTAGAGAGTCCTTTGAAAGCATGGTGGGGCCATTGTGTCCTCATGTTAGCTGTTCCTGGGAAGTAATTACCTGTAGCAGCTAGCAATTCCCAATAAGGTATCAGCTGAGAGTCACCATGGGCTGATAAGGCAGAACACTACAGAAACTTCTACCACTGCAACATTACTACCGCTGCAGTATTTGCTAAATACTGTACTTCAGCAGATTGCAGTACTCCTAATGCAAGCATATCCACTAACACTATCATTAGCTACATATCTACTAACATTACATGCTGCTGCTGCTGCTAAGTCACTTCAGTCATGTCCCATTCTGTGTGACCCCATAGATGGAAGCCCACCAGGCTCCCCCATCCCTGGGATTCTCCAGGCAAAAACACTGGAGTGGGTTGCCATTTCCTTCTCCAATGTGTGAAAGTGAAAAGTGAAAGTGAAGTCGCTCAGTCGTGTCTGACCCTTAGCAACCCCACGGACTGCAGCCTACCAGGCTCCTCCATCCATGGGATTTTCTAGGCAAGAGTACTGGAGTGGCTTTCCATTGCCTTCTCCGCTAACATTACATATCTGCTTGCAATCTAGTACCTCTGCAGTATCTACTAAAACTACTATATCTACTAACACTACTGCATCTACTAGCAATGCTGTATCTATTAAGAATACTGTATCCGCCAACTCTACAGGAACGACTAACATGATAATGTCTACTAACACTACAGTATCTGACATTGTGATGTCTGCCAGCACTACAATATATACTGACAGTACCATATCTACTAAGACTATCATCGTATCTACTAATAAACCCTACAATAACTACAAATTCTACACTTATTTACTATCATAGAATCTATACAATTGAAAGGGAGAAATCTTTACTCAACTGGAAGACTCCTGAATTCTACTCCAAATTAGACAAAATATCCTTGATTTTTGAATGTTTATTTTAAAAGAAAACATCACTACATTACACTTGGTTGCCATCAGGATACCCAAAACTGCCAATACTTACAGATATAATTTTCAAAGGCTGCATCCTTTTGGACAAAAAATCTAGGAATTTAAATTTTCTTCCTTTTATCAAAAAAAGTAAATGGTAAAGTCCTTCTTCCTTTTAATCCCACCTACTAAAGAAGCATGATTTTGCAACAGAGCTGTGCTTGTTTCATATTTAAATTTGGTGGGGCCCAAATGAATTAGTAGAGGGAAGTCTCTCAGTGCTAGAGACCTAAACTTCAGCCCTTTCTCTTCAGTGTAACTTTGAAGAAGTCATTTAACTTCATCTTTTTCTCTAATTTTTGAAATGAAAATATTGGAATAATTAATCTTCAATGTTCTTTCCAAGCCGGAAACCATAAGCTGGATACTTGATTTCATTCCCTTTATGAAAGATTCCTCTCTCTTGAGCTCAGATTTCACAATCTGTTTTCCCCATTTGTCATCTTCACCACTTGAGCAGCCTTGACTTGAAATGTGAGGCCACCCCCATACAAGCTGTTCTGATCTGCCAAGCTGTCCACTCTCCACCCCATCATTGTGCGTGTATGTGTGCTTGAGAGAGAGATTTACATATCCTGCCAATAGAAATTCACAGCACTCTTTCATTTAAAACATTTCCTGTATATGAGCTAGCACCTCAAGTAGCCATGGAAGAATTTAGATGCTCCAAAAGGAGAAAGCTTCCGACAATGATTACGAAGGATGCTTTTGCATTAAATGGTGGTTTTTTTTTTCTAAAGTGATTCACTGGGATCCTAAGAAATTGACTCATATGTATGACTCTGGCTAGTATAGAGCAAATTTACTGACTCTCGAGTGAGAGGCTTGCCTTGGGTATGCATGCCAGCCTTCTAGTAAGTAGTGCTGGCCACACACCTCCATGGCCTTCCTCCTCTCTCAACTAGATTCTCTTCCAATTACTTCTTACTTCCTCTCATGATTGGAAAAACACAGATATAAAAGAAATACTTTCACCACCTAGCGGCGAACGCTGGTAACATGTCAATGTTCTTTTACTGTTTGATGTTTTATCATGCACTAAGATTTTTTGATTTTGTATCATCAAATATCTGAGCTTTTTCAAATATCACTCCTTTAATTTGGAATTATTTTTATTGTTTCAAGAAAAAGTAGTTCTGTGAAAAATTAGATTAAGGAATGCAATACTAAGGTGGCTAGAATATATCTCTGTCTCCCAGGGTACTTGATAAAGATTGTCACACTATATTATTTATTTCAGAGACAGAATATTATAATTTCTAAGACCACCGAGTTTCACGTCAGATAATACTGGCTGTAAAGTCTGTTGCCATTTAAAAGATGTTTGACTTCTGGCAAATTGCTTAACTTTGCTAAGGAAATTTTATGCTGATGAAAAGAAGATGTATATATATTTAGAATTTTTGTCATAGTATTTGTAAATCTTATATTTAGAGTCTGAGAATGAAAATGTGTTCAATATTTACTTTTATCAAAGCATTAATTATAAGAAAGCCTAATAAAATCTAGCACTTGCTAGGTCCCAGATACTAGGCTAAGCACTTACACATATTACCTTTTATTAATTCTCACAACATTTTGTGAGGTAAATACAGTTATAAATTAGCCTCATTTTACAAGCTATGGAAGTGAAGAACAGAGAAGGCAAGTAACTTGCACAAGATCACCATAGCTGGTAGGTGACAAAGTCTGGATTTGGATATAGTCTGTGCCTTTAACCAATAGTCCACGTCACAGAAACTGCCTGGTCAATTTTATCAGTTTTACATTTGAATAAAGTTTCATATATTAATCATAACTTAGTTCAGGTAAAAAGGGTTGCCTAGTAAAGGTTGTTTAAGTTTATCCAGCTCAACAAATAAGATTGATGCATAGATTTATTTGCAACTGGCTAAAATAAAACATTGAGAATGTTTAAAATAATGTAAATATTTAAGTAATATATACCTTTATCTGAAATTGTTATTATACTATTATTGACATCAGATAATATTGGCTTTAAATTCTGGCTTTGCCACTTAAAAGATGTTTGACTTTTGGCAAATTGCTGAACTTTGCTAAGGAATTTCTACACTGATGGAAAGAATGTTTATTTCTATACTGACGGAAAGAAGGTATATATTAATGCGTACTTTTGTAGACAACATATCTGTATTACCATTAATTCTACATTATTAAAGTCATTATTAAAAGGTTGAGAGCCAAATTCTAACTTCAGGATACATATTCCATGAAGGGGACATCTGTGAGTTTGGGTAGTGGTCCAAGATCCATCTACTTCCTTCTGCTAGCAGCATCTTGACTTTCTTTTAGGGAACAGCTTTCTCCCACCCCAAGCATATGTATTTTAGGCATGGTCAAACCTTCCTTCTGGACCCAGAAATTGACCTTTGACTCATATAGTGGGTGATACCGTGTCCTCTCCTATGCTCCTTTTTGCCATATCCTATGCCACTGACAGGATTCCCTTGTGGCTCAAAGAGTAAAGAGTCTGCCTGCAGTGCGGGAGACCTGAGTTCGATATCTGGGTTGGGAAGATCCCCTAGAGAAAAAATAGCAACCCACTCCAATATTCACTTTCACCAGTATTCTTGCTGGGAAAATCCCATGGACAGAGGACCCTGGCAAGCTACAGTCCACAGAGCTGCAAAAAGTCAGACATGGCTGAGTGCACACACATGCACACACACACACACACACACACACATGCCTATTTAGCACTGCAACAATTTTTATATTAGAGTAATATTTTTAAGTGAAATCATTGTGTGCACACCAGGTGTAGGGTATTATCAACACTAAAATAGAATGTGTTTTTTATTCTAAAGAGAAAAAAAATCACTTTCTCATCAATGGTTTCCTTACCCCTATATTCCTGACAGCTCAGTGGCTTCAGCTTCATCTCCACATTAAGCTCCTGGCCACTCCCACTTATAATAAGGAGAATTAGAGCAGTGGTTTAGCTTTATTAGGAGCCCCAGCATCTGTCCACGTTGCTGCTGTGTCTGACCATATGTGGCATCCATGCCTGATGCTATCCTCTCTCTACATTGTCTTGGCAACAAACTTCCTTTGTGAACCATCCATCACACCGGTTCCAGTCACTTGTGGGCTAAATTGCTTCAGTTGTGTCCAACTCTTTGCGACCCTATGGACTGAAGCCCGCCAGGCTCCTCTGTCCATGGGATTCTGCACACAAGAATACTGGAGTGAATTGCCATGCCCTTCTCCAGGGGATCTTCCTGACCCAGAGATAGAACCTACATCTCTGGCATTGGGAGGTGAGTTCTTTACCACTAGCACTTCCTGAGTCACTTGGCCCTGCCTTATTGCCCATTAACAACTCTCTGACTTAAAAAGCTACTGAATAACCCCATTCTCTAGAGATCAGTTCCCTGCTTAGTTTTTGCTGGTGCATACAGGATTAAAAGTCCTAAATTATCCCACAGTCAGGGACTTGTGACCTACTGCTTACCTCATTGACACTGATTGCCATCCTAGGATCTGTTTAGTGCTTTGTAGAAACCAGTAACCGTGTCAAATAATCAGAATCTTAATTAAAATATAAGTGGATGATTTCTGATCTCAGGAAGCTCAGTATCTAACAGAAAACAAAGAATGCTACAAAATGAAAGTTCCCATATTGTGAGAAGTGTCCAACGTGCATCCATTTTTCAGGCTTAATCTATAAATCGATTAACTAGATTGACAACCACAGAAAGGTATAGCTGTAGAACAGAATATTTTAAAGCTTGGCAGTATAAAATAATGGAATGGCAGACAGGAGTTGGAAGAAGGAGGAAAAGAGAGGACTCATATCTAACACAGGAGCAAGACACGACATAAAGTCTAATGTTGATGAATAAAGAAAATAAAGAATCAAGCACATCAAGTAGATCAACAAATTCAACCAAGAGAAGAACTCAGAGTAAATATGTTAACTTGATTAATCACAAAATAAAGACGGAAGCATATTATTTACGCTTAGGAAGGGAAACACTAGAAAAACATGACAGAAATGTTTAAAATTGAAATCACTTGAAGGTTGGGATTGGGACTAGGTTTGAGCAAAGGAAAGAAGAGTTTAATGACAAATAAAACTCTTCTTTCCTTTGAAGTATAGCCTGCAAGACTTCCCTGGTGGCTCAGATGGTAAGGAGTCTGCCTGCAATGCGGGAGACCTGGGTTTGATCCCTGGGTTGGGAAGATCCCCTGGAAAAGGAAATGGCAACCCACTCCAGTATTCTTGCCTGGAAAATCCCATGGACAGAGGAACATGGCAGGCTACAGTCCATGGGGTCACAAAGAGTCAGACACGACTGAGCAACTTCACTTAAAACATGCAAAAAATGAGTAAGTCAATCATACAGCTAAATATATATTTTATGTAGTGAATATACTCGTGATAAATTAAATGACAGAGTAATCATGAAGTTAAATTATGGAAAAACCTTATGAGTACAAATATCTAAATTTGAAGCAAGTTGCATTTAGAAGGAACAATCCCAATCTGTTATAGATATCATTATTCACATTTTATGATTTGAAAGAGAATCTTGGTGATTTTATGGAAATTGCCCAAAGTTTAAGAGGTAGCATGAAGAATTTGCACTCAGTCCTATCGAAATTCATAATATGTGTTTCCAGTCCCTACCTCTTGCTTCCAAAATGTGTACTTCCCCACTAACTTTCATATCAGCTACTGAAGGTTCGAGTGTAGTGACCTTATATATTTAAGGCTTTTGATTAATGCTTCTTTGGAGGCAACTTAATTGTTGAATTATTTATTTAGAATATGATACTCTCAGGACCCATCTTACCTTTAAATTTATTTCACCTTAAGAACTTTCATTGAATGTAGTCTATGAGGTAAGGATTTGTTAGCTTTTAAAATAGAATATTAAAAGGGAGAGAGAGAGATACTACCCTAGTAACACAGGACAGCAGACTATGCAATGTAGCCAGTGGCACCCACCAAAGAAGCAAAAATCAGCAGTGTGTTTTCTCCATTTTTACATGGCTTCTTTCTGGAAACATGTTGCTGTTGTTTGTTGTTCAATCACTCAGTCATATCTGACTCTTTGAGACTCCATGAACAGCAGCACCCCAGGTTTCCCTGTCCTTCACCATCTCCTGGAGTTTGCTCAAACTCATGTCCACTGAGTCAGTGATGCCATCCAACCATCTTGTCCTCTGTCAACCCTTCTCCTCCTTCCTTCAATCTTTCCCAGCATCAGGGTCTTTTCCAATGAGTCGGTTCTTTATATCAAATGGCCAAAGTATTGGAGCTTCAGCTTTAGCTGGAAATATGAACTAACTTTAAAGTCCAAAAAACCTTAAGAGTTATGAAAATAATTTTGGCTCTCAAAGAGGTAAAAATGCTATAATATTAAGACTCTAATCACACTTGAATTTATGTCCAAATAGTGTGAAAACATTTCCAGTGTTTGAACACATTCTTTAATGTGATACTTTTCCTTGGCAATTGAAAACTGTTCAGCAGTTTAAACCAGTTGATCGTTTAACTGAGAATAAAATCTCCCTGTTTTTGTCAGGTTAAATGATTCTTAAGTTTTCTCAGTTGAATGTCAATTTTTGAGTCACTTTTAAATTTTTGTTGTTTTGTCATTCTGATTTTCAAAAGATAGTAAAGAGAATATGATAAAACATTGTTGCAACATTTTAGTAGAATATATTCTTCAATCTGGACCTGATCTGGAGAGACAACAGGTACTCTGGATGTAAATAGAATCTCAGTCATTTCCTCTGTGTCCCCCTTGGATATCCCCCCCACCCTTGCATATTCTTGAAGGACTTTGCAGAAACACTAGGCTGAAGAGAAACTGGGAAGATAGGACCATAATGAAATATTGAAATACGGGGTTGCAGAAACTCACTCTTCTAAAATGGCAGAACTCCCAAATGGAACTGTTAACTGTTAGAGCAGGTCTCCAAAGGATAGATCCAAGTAGTCTGAATAGGCTTATTAAAAACACTTTGAGTGCCAGTGTTTAATATGCTAGCATCACTGACTCAATGGATATGAGTTTGAGCAAACTCTGGGAGACAGTGTAGGATGGGGAAGCCTGGCCTGCTACACAGTTCATGGGATCACAGAGAGTGAGACACAACTTAGCAACTGAACAACAGCAACAACAGACTGTTTGAAGGTCAGAAGTATAAAATTCGAGGTCCATCTATCTGTGGGAAACTAGATATATGCACTGACAAGGGCCAGCACTCCAGGAAGATTTAAACAGACTGGTGGACTAAGGCCAGAGAAATATCATGTCTGCATTTGTTGGCTCTTTTCCATTTTTCCTCCTTAATCATTATTTTTATTTTTTTTATATTTGGCCAAATTTTTCCTTTCTTTGCTATACTATCCTGCATCTCTTTGCTTTTTTAATAGCAGTGGATAGACTTTTATTTATATCCATTATCAAAAAAAGATAACTTATTTTCTCATCGGTGAACAAAGAATTATTCTCCTGTTTTTGAACCATTAATTATTTTCCTGCTTACTTACTATAATATTTAAACTCTAGTCATCCCTATTCCAGATAACTGAAGTTGAAAGTGTTGAAAGTGTTAGTCACTCAGTCATGTTCGACTCTTCACAACCCCACGGACTGCAGCCCACCAGTCTCCTCCTCCCATGGCATTCTCCAGGCAAGAATACTGGAGTGGGTAGCCATTCCCTTCTCCAGGGTATCTTCCTGACCCATGGATCAAATCCAGGTCTTCTGTATTACAGGCAGATTTTTTACCATCCAAGATACCAGGAAGTCTATGTACTCTTATATGGATGCCTACTGTTGGAAATTATTCTGTGTAAAAGCCACTAAATACAAACAGAATAAGTATTCATAAATCTTACCCACGTTTTCATTTGCTTTGATAGAAGCAGCGCAGTGTATTGGAAAAACATATAGTAAAGGAAAGGCATATAGAGTCCATCTTTAGGCACTTAACATGTACTTATGTATTCATTTATTTATGAATCAGGAATTTTTCCTAGTTTGCTACATAGCTTATCTCGTTTAAGTTCACAGCATTATGACTTGGTTTATTCCCTAGGATTTTGAATAGAAGCAACAGCTGTAGACACCATTTAAGGATGCCCAGCAGTTTTCTGAATTGCTAGGAAAACTGGAGAACAGACTCAGGGTCTAAGCTTTCAAGAATAATTTCCCAAACCATAAGCAGAACTCATTGATGAAGATATAATTGCTGTAGTCAAGCATTAGAAGCTACAATTACACATCTTTTGCAACTTCTACCCCTATCAGCATACAAGTCCTTCCCTTCTGTACCAGGAACTCTACCTGTGTTTCACTAGTACCACATCTCCTGTCCCAGAGTGAGCTCTCCAATTCCTTTTTGCCATCACTATCTACACAGTTCACATCTGGAATAGTTAAACTGATAAGAAGAGTATAGATTAGATGCTTCTGGTCTAGCTGAAAGGGAGATCAAGTGAATGAAGAGCCAACTCATTGGAAAAGATCCTGGTGCTGGGAAAGATTGAGGGCAGGAAGAGAAGGGGGCTTCAGAGGATGA
The DNA here is from genome assembly GCF_049115385.1 of Moschus berezovskii. Lineage (NCBI taxonomy): Eukaryota > Metazoa > Chordata > Mammalia > Artiodactyla > Moschidae > Moschus > Moschus berezovskii. The sequence continues at coordinate 21,927,020 of NC_142477.1, read as the reverse complement.
GATGGTTGGAAGGCATCACTGACTCAATGGACATGTTTAAGCAAACTCCAGGAGCTAGGAAAACAAAAGTCTAGCATTTCCAGCTACTATATAGAAAGGCAGTCTTTGCTTCTCCCCAAGGAGACTTCTATAACCAGAGGATTTCTTTTATATGATTTTATTGATTTATTATTTTTGGCTGTGCTGAATCTTCTTTGCCGCATGGACTTTTCTCTAGTTGCACCAAGCAAGGGCTACTGTCTAGTTACAGTGCATGGGCTTCTCATTCTGGTAGTTCTTATTGTGGCACAGGGGCGGCGTTACTCCTGGCGTGTGAGATCCACCCAGATCAGGGTTGGAACCTGTGTCCCCTGCATTGACAGGTGAGTTATTTACCACCGAGCCACCCAGGAAGCCCCAACCAGAGGATTTCTTCATCATGAAAAGATGTTAAGATTTCTGTTTTCATGTTTTTGTTTTTATGTTTTATGTTTTGTGCTCTGTTTTGGGAAACAGAGTGAGAGCCTGATCCAGGTGGATGAAGTGTGGGGTTTTCTAAAAAGGCAAACAGGATCCAGTTGGGGCCCTGAGGATGTGTGCGGGGAGTTAGTGTGGGTCTTGATGGAAGAGCAGGAAGAGGATGGGCTGGGATGTGCTGGCATCTAAGGCAGCTCAGAGAACAATAGAATCAGGTCCCAGGTGCTGAAGTCCCAACTACCCTTACCAGAGGAGGCCTGACCTCCCAGGATCTTGGGAGCTCAGTCTGCCATCAGAGGAGCCCTAGAATGAGACATATCCCAGTGCCCCGACATCCTGGACTCATCAGCAAAGAGTCTGGCTCACACCACCTATCAGGCAAACCCCTATGCTGGCAGACACCTCCAGCTTTCAGATACTGAATCATTATGCTGTGTACCTAAGACTAACACAATGTTATATATCAGGTATAGTTCAATTAATACAAAGATTGCAAAAGCCAGATCAATTGTGTCCAACTCTTAGGGACCCCATGGACTGTAGCCCACCAGGCTCCTCTGTCCATGGGATTCTCCAGGCAAGAATACTGGAATGGGTTGCCATTTCCTTCTCCAATTTACACAACACACAGAGTTGACACTCATCCTCATTTTGCAAATTAGATTCTTGAAGAAATTAACCAATACTCACACAATTATCAAGACATAGGGCTGTCATTTAAATCCAAGTTTATATTCTTAAACAACAATTTTACGCATGTGATTTTGAATAATCACTTGACAAGCAGTTCTCAAACACTTGAATTTTCTCAAGATATACCCAATATCAAAACTCTTCCATAGCAATATTATGTGATATTTCCCTATTTCACTGAACTGGACATATTTGTACTGATCATATGAACACATCAGTGGGTAAAATTTCTGGCACCTTAACCATAAATCAAAATGGAGGAACAAAATCTAAACTAACTGTCATTGCATTCTCCACTGTTACAGATTAACAATAATAATAATGTTTCACATAAGTATTCTATTGATGATACAGAAAAGTTATGGATTTGATTAAATCTCTACCTGTCAGTATACTTAATTCTAATATTCTATGTGCAAAAATAGGAAATAGGTGTAAAGCCCTCTGCATCCTAATATACATGGCTGGCTGGAAGAAAATAATTTACTGTTTGCATTGTGGGCTGAACTAGCTGCTTTCTTCATGGAATATCATTTTCCTGTGACAAACTATGGTTTTTCACACTTGTATATTTTCACAATAGACATTTTCTCAAAAATTAATGAAATGAGTTTGTCATTTCAGGGAAAACTGATATTATCTTTTGACTATAATAACATTCAACTTTTCAAGAAGAATTTGTTTTTTCTGAAAACTTGTATCAATCATATAAGCTTGATACTTCCCAATGCATTCTTAAAATGTTCCTCTGTTGAGATATTCTGATATTGTGCAACAAGATATGCCAATGTTTAGAACATCAATATATCTCAGTGAATCATTTACAAAATGGTCAGTTCAGGATGGCACAAAATCACACATGGGTAAAACCATTCAAGCAAGATAAATAACTGATTTCAATTTAACAAGAGAAATAAAAAGTTAGTGGATGAGACTTTAGATTCCACATTCCAATCAACTTAAAAAGTGACCATCATCAAGTTTTTGTGTAGGATAGAAACAGAAATACCCAAAATAATATGAAAGGGCTATGAAATACTTATCTCTTTTCTAATTATTAATACCTATTTGTGTAGGCTGGATTTTCTTGCACTGCAGAAAACCAACATATTATAATAAATTGAATACAGAGTGCAACTATCATATTAAGTAAAGTACCTAGTACCTACTAAGGACTTTGTAAGCATTTTCTAATTCTGATTAATGCTATGATTATTAATATTTACTTTACTAGTAAAGCGCAGTCATTTACATAAATAAATCATAAAACATCAAGTTGGCATTCACATGTATTTGCGTTATGTGTATTCATATATATTTTTGTTACTTTAAGTGATCAAATATTTAATAATCTGATAAATATCCTTGCAGCTGTCATGCAGCTCAGGTGCTGTAACATTGATGATAGCTTTCATCCATCTTCATTCACTATGTATACTTGAAATGAGACTAGGATTGTGAAATTGAGTTATTTTATGAAGCAGATTTTCACTCATCCATTCAGTAAACATTTCTTAAGCTCCCCTCATTTTAGCTAGGCACTCCCCTAGATATTGAGGAAACAAAGATTTATAAGACATAGTCCCTACCATTAAGGATTTCAATCTAGTTGAGGAAAACCAGATGAAGTTGGAAAATTATCATGTAATGTGGTAATTGCTAACATAAGGATGCAAAGGTAACACCTATATAAAGAGGTGACATAAAGGTTTTGTTTTTATTTTTCATAAATACCTAAATTAAAAACAAAGACCTCAACTGTCATATTGCTAATTTAGATTTTATGGTAAGGAGCTAATCATAAAGTGAGCCATTATATGTATCTACTATAATTAAATAATTTATAGTCAAGATGTGGCATTACAGGAAGAAATTAGTTTTGATAAATGAAATCCACACATAATACAAAAGGCAATTTTATTCATTAATTTCAATATCCTCTACACCCAGTGCTATTTACCAGTTTCAAAAATTATAAATTTGAGTTTTATTTATTATCCTGTAGGATATTTACACAGAAATGGAGGTGTCAGCTTCACCAAGGCAGACAAAAGAGGGGAAGTTAAAAAATGGATGAATTTGATAATTAAAACCATTAAAAATTTAAGAATCTTAGAGATAATTTAGTACAAATCTTTAATGTTAGAGATGAAGGCATTGAGGTCCCACGTGGCCTTGGATCAATGTCACTCAGCTAGTTGGCTACAGAGCAGGAACCATAACCCAGGTGTCTAAACAGCAATGCTCATTAATTTATCCTAAAGAAAATGACAGCTGTGCAACATTTCAAATGCATAAGCTTTTCTCTCATTCACTAATGCTTTCCTCAGTTCAAGGTCAGTAATTAAAGGAAAGCGTTTCCACCAATGTATTCATTCCTAGAGAAAATAACATTGAAGACTAGGGTTGTGGGGGAGAATGGTAAAAAGCCAAGGGGTTAGGAATTGGTTGTACAATATTCAGAGGACTAATAGACACAGATTTTAGATTAAGCTAGGACAATAGAAGTGGCCTAAGATTTTAAAGAAAGAACCAAGGGAAAGAATGTTTCAAGGAATGGATATATTTTCAGAGCTGATACATTAACTAATTTTCATTAAAATCATTCATAATTTAATAGTGAAAAGTATTCAGTGCCTAAAAAATTATACAAATACTAGTGTTTACAGAATTCATAAGTTTTTTTCTTTTTACAGATGAACAAAAGTTAAATTTTCAAGCATGTAAAATAAAATGCCTTTGATGCACATTAAAGTGTTTTCTTTTTAAATATATGACCAAATATACTCTAACTCATACAAAAATATGATGAATGTTTTTTCCTGGTGAAAGTCATTTTCTTATTTATGAATTGCATAAATATCTTTTTTATGCTTTTCTTGCTGGTTTTTAGGTTACTTCACATTTACACTTTATAAAATTGAAAAATTAGTAGGCATTTACAACATGCTATATATTTAAGGATTCAACTCTGAGACAGTGGATGTTGAAACACCACTTTGCTTTTTTGTTCAAAGCCATTCCTTGGAATTTAGCTTGAAGATGGTGATGTTCTTCATGAAAATTGCACATGACTCCTTTTTGTTTCATTAATGATTGATGGATAGGTCTTTTACATGTGATCGGTAGTCTCTAGGAAAATCTCTATAACTAATATGTTATATTAAATATGTGTTTTTGTGCTACCAGTGTTATAATATTAGACTTAGAATTTAAGCTCATTTTTAAAGGAACTATCAAGAAAATAGATCAAGCATAACGACAAAATTGGAGTTATCCCAAGAATTTATGCTAAGATTTATATCTTAGCCAGTTCAACACAGTAACTACATTAAAGCATTAAAGAAGAGGAGAAACATCATGATCAACTAATAAATGGACAATCCTTTCAATTATATTCAGCAAAAGTTTGTGATGCTACTCTTAAGTATCATATTGCAAATTAGGAGTGCAAAGACATGTTTCATCAAACATATACTGAAATAATAGCTTTGCTTTCTTAATCTAATAACACATTTCCTTTGTGTTCTGGAAGATATTTGCTCGTATCTTTAGTCCTTTTTAAAAATATGTTAAGCTTTCAGAGGCAATAGTTACCAACAAGAACATATCAATGAATTACATTATAGTTTTTTATATGTCTAATGATTTCTCACATGATCTTATCCTGCTATTTTACCATGTGATTTGAAATACATAGTTACTTCATTTTCTTTCCCGCTTTATGAATCCCTTTAAGCTGCCACACTCTTATGTAAAATTCACTAGATTCTGTAGAAAAGAAGTGCCCTAGGTTTATTGTTCTATTCTTTCAGTAACAAACTGTTTATCTTGATCTGTTCTCATAAGTCTATTTGTCTCAGACACCAATTTCTCTCTTTATTCCCCTTTTATCCTTCTTTCCCAAGGCCCTCTATTTTAACTTCATTCATCCATTCATTTTTATCCCATCTAACATCCTTCAACTTTTTTAATAAATTGCAACTTGTGTTAAATGCTACAAATGACCAAAAACAAAGCTGAGCAATTGTTATTACTTATTGGAAACGATATTATGCATACAGTGATCAGCAGTAACCTTTTTACTTTGCCAGTGACATTGAAGACTGCAAGATGAGCAAAAAGAATGGGGCCATCCGGACAAACCATATATAAACCTAAAAGTTGACTTCTTGGCATTGATGTTGGCACTTAAACTTTGCAGTGCTACCTTGGATGGCCTACATAAAGCCTCTTTTTAGTTTAAGTTCCAGAAACTTTATATGATGCCTGGTGTCCCTAAGTTTCACCCGGAACGGCCTATGTTTATAGGCCGGATTCAAATCAATAGCTCTTTTTTGTAGGATATTTTTCTGCTGTCATTATTTTTATTCTGCTACTAACAGTCATGAAATAAATTTCTTTATAGAAAAGAAGAAATACAGCAGGTCAAAAAGACTGTGTGAATACAAATCAATCTCTGCAGCAAGGAAAACCATCATTGATATGTTGTATACTTCTTTCACAAGTTTCCTATAAGCTTATACACAAAATGGATGATGTTGTTATAACTGTATTTTCATTTAAAATAGCTATTTGTTTCCATTAAAACAAATATGCACATCATTTTATTTGCTGCAAATGCTTGCAGCTTTTTTTTTTACTAGTTTCTATTGTTATATCTTTCTCCATTTGTCCACTATTATTAGATTGCAAATAAGTATTTTCACATGCATAGTTACACAGCAGTCTATTTTCTCATTATAAGGTCTTAGATTTGGAATTTTGAATCAAATTAAATAATCTAATTTTTTTTAGATACTAACAAATTGAATTTCAGAAACTTGTATATTTTATAAATTAAAGCTTAAAATTTGGAATCTCTCTTAAAATTTTAAATCTCTCATGTTCATTTTAAGAATTAACATAAATATTAGTTATTTACTTAAGGCATATATTCAATTTTGGTCAGTTCTTAAATCTTTCCAGAATTTATTTTGGAGTTTAATGTGATCCAAGGAAATCCTGATTAGGACCTGCTTGAGAAAAACCCCACCTGTGGCAGTTGCTGTGGAAGAGAGAAGGCAGTCTCTGTTACAAGTCTATTGTGGGCAGAATTCCCATCCTCCAATGGAATTAACTCAGAAGATGTACTGAGCATCTAGTAGGGCAAGATATGAGGTTTTGTTAGTTAAATCTGGACAGAGAATGAGATGGCTGGATGGCATCACCGACTCGATGGACATGAGTTTGGGTGAACTCCGGGAGTTGGTGATGGACAGGGAGGCCTGGCGTGCTGTGATCCATGGGGTCGCGGAGAGTTGGACACGACTGAGCGACTGAACTGAACTGAACTGAACAGTACTCCTATGCCACCCTCTTTGTATTGACACTTTTGTCTCCTGTCTAATCAAATATACTTATATATTTTTTCTAAATTTTATTTTATAGTTTGTTCTATCTTACAGAACTTATACCATTCAAGTTAAAAGAAAACTGAATTAACTTTGTCAAATATAGTAAGATCTGGGAAAATTTCAATGACTCTGTGTTTCATGGTTTGCCTAAATTCTGCCCAGAACACTAAACGAAGAGACATGTGTTGACAGGAACTGCCTGCTCACCTAACAGGCAGTTCTCCTTATAACCAGACTCTGAACTCGTCTATAAACTAGGCGGCAAACTGATGAGAGATGGGTTTGACTTCTGTTCCCTGGTGGCTCAGACGGTAAAGAGTCTGCCTGCAACGCAGGAGACGGGGCTTTGGTCCCTGGGTTGGGAAGATCCCCAGGAGAAATGGATGGCAACCCACTCCAGGGTTCTTGCCTGGAGCATTCCACGGACAGAGGAGCGTGACGGTCTATAGTCCATGGGGTCACAAAGAAACACGACTAAGTGACTAAGATACACACACAAACACACAGGTTTTGAAAATGTGATTAAGGTCTGATCAATTTGATATAAGAAATCTTTTGCTCTCTAATTGTAAACAAAACCAAAAGCAGAAATGGGTGAACTGGTTTTGTCTCTTTTTTGTTTATTTACATAAATTGAATCTTCTAAAAAGGTCTAAAAATCTGACATTGTGAGACCAAAACTTGCTGATGCTATTCCTTCCTAACGTAGGTTCTGGAGATGCAGCTGAGACATCTGGAGTGGCAAGGGCTTCCTTGTTACCATGAGTACAAGCAGGACAAAAAGCTAACACCCTTAAGATGATGTAGTAGAGGAAAAAAGGAATTAGATCCTGTTGACACTGTTAAGTTGCTGAATCAACCCAGCCTTAGCTACTGCACAATTGGTGTTAAGTGAGATAATTAAAATGTCACTAATGCTTAATGTCATATCTTTAGCTAAAATCATTATTGATTTATACAGTATGTATCATGAAAGGATTTTAGCAGCCAGTAGTATTTGAAATCAAGTTCAGGAAGTAGTTTCAGAAAATGGTGACTATAAGCCTATCAGTAGGAAATTACCTGTGCTAGGAGATATGCAGAGAAAGAATGAACTGTTTTGGACTCTGGAAAACTATCTGTGGAAGAGAATTAGTGTCCACCATCATTGAAAATGTATGTGACATACCTTGCACACAGCTTAAGTCAAATGCTCTAAGCAATTTGAAAACAACAGCACCTAAAACTAATGAACATGTTGGAAGTATGTCACCTTTAAGTTTTAAAAAATATGCTAGAATTTATCCACATGAACATTTTATTTGATGGAGAAGCAATTTAATCAAATGGTCTTCTGTTTTAAAATTAACTATTTAAGATTTTAACAGTTTTCTGTATTTAGTTCGATTGCAGTTTTTATTGTAACACATCTGATTTACAATGATACAAATATGATACTTCAAACTTGTGTTCACAATTTATCCTGAAAATTTAAATATTGAGCTACTTATCTGATCCTTTGCTTAATATGCACTTATACTAATTCTATTTTCATTTCATAATGAAAGTCAACCAATCATTGAGAGTTGCTTTAAATAAAAATTTCCTGAAGATTTTCCAATGCAGGTAGATTTTTTCCTACAAATTATCAGTTAATAAATTAATCTTATTTTGTTTCTGTTCACATGATTTAATTAAATGTTATATTGTTTGAAGATTGTTTTTGTTCAGTCGCTAAGTCAATGTCCGACTCTTTGTGACCCCATGGACTATAGTATGCCAGGCTCCTCTGTCCTCTGCTATCTCCTGGAGTTTGCTCAAATTCATGTCCATTGACTCAGTGATTGAAATATAGAATTCAGTATATTAAAATATACAGGATAAAGTCACCCAATCTAACATATGTGTGCTACATGAGTATATGTACATACTCATAATTAATGAGAAGTTGTGATAAAAAGATTTCATTTACAATAGTACCAGGTAAATAAATAGATAAAAATATACAAATAGATAAAAATATAACATAACTATTACAAGAAAGGAGTTCAGCAAAATAAGACAAAACTATGAAATTTATCTGATACATAAAAGGAGTCGACTAGATGACCAGATAGTAACGATTTAAACTCAGAAATTGAATAATGTAATACATTATATTCCCGAACTAATAATAGCTAATAAAATGATAAGCAAAATCCTTTATTTTAAAATTGCTTAATATACCCAAGGTTCAATTAAGAGGAGAGATATTATGAAAATGAAATATTGTGGCAACAGGACTGCCCTAGAAAATATTAACACATATTTTTTTAAAAAACATATTAATTAACATGCTGCAAGAATCAGAGATGGCTGAGTGAGACTGCATGAACAGGTGAGACAAGAAAAATGATATATCAGAATTAATAGCTCAGATAGCGATCATGCTTCTGTTAGTAAATGTAAGAGAAACAATAATGTCAGTGGGACTGGATAGGTTAATTAAGCAATTTTATGGGAACAATTGGTTGAAAGTTTAGGCCAATATCTATTTTTACCTGATTTAAGATGTATAATGATGCATTAAATTTAAGTCTACTTGAAAACATTTGACTACCTAAATAAAAATGTAATGTCCAACATCAGTTGATCATTTTGATATGTTTTATATGAGATTTGTTAAGTATTTTCAGTTCAGTTCAGTTCAGTAGCTCAGTCGTGTCCGACTCTCTGCGACCCCATGAATCACAGCACACCAGGCCTCCCTGTCCATCACCAACTCCCAGAGTTCACTCAAACTCAGGTCCATCGAGTCAGTGATGCCATCCAGCCATCTCATTCTTTGTCGTCCCCTTCTCCTCCTGCCCCCAATCCCTCCCAGGATCAGAGCCTTTTCCAGTGAGTCAACTCTTCGCATGAGGTGACCAAAGTATTGGAGCTTCAGCTTTAGCATCATTCCTTCCAATGAACACCCAGGACTGATCTCCTTTAGAATGGACTGGTTGGATCTCCTTGCAGTCCAAGGGACTCTCAAGAGTCTTCTCCAGCACCACAGTTCAAAAGCATCAATTCTTTGGGGATCAGCTTTCTTCACAGTCCAACTCTCACATGCATACATGACCACTGGAAAAACCATAGCCTTGACTAGACGGACCCTGGTTGGCAAAGTAATGTTTCTGCTTTTTAATATGCTATCTAGGTTGGTCATAACTTTTCTTCCAAGGAGTAAGTGTCTTTTAATTTCATGACAGTAATCAGTATCCGCAGTGATTTTGGAGCCCCCCAAATACAGTCTGACACTGTTTCCACTGTTTTCCCCATCTAGTTCCCATGAAGTGATGGGACCAGATGCCATGATCTTAGTTTTCTGAATGTTGAGCTTCAAGCCAATTTTTTAATTCTCCTCTTTCACTTTCATCAAGAGGCTTTTTAGTTCCTCTTCACTTTCTGCCATAAGGGTGGTGTCATCTGCATATCTGAGGTTATTGATATTTCTCCTGGCAATCTTGATTCCAGCTTATGCTTCTTCCAGCCCAGCGTTCCTCATGATGTACTCTGCATATAAGTTAAATAAGCAGGGTGACAATATACAACCTTGACGTACTCCTTTTCCTATTTGTAACCAGTCTGTAATACCTAATTTAAGTGTGAAATTTAATTATCAGATCTTTATTCTTACTGGATATTTTCCCCTCAATATCAGCAAGTTGGATCAAGAGAACAACTAAAGACATCATAAGGTTGAGAAATGGATCCTTTAAGCCATTTGTTTAATATAATTGGAAGAAAAATAAAGGTTAGAAAGGCAAAAAGAAAGCAAGGAAAAGCAAGCATTTTAGAAATTTTTAAATATCGCAAAAGCAAAATTCGTTGAAAATGATGGACTGTCAACGAAAATGTTTTGCCTAACAGTTCAAGCAGAGGCAAGGCATTATCTAGCAAGTTTAATCTTATATTTTTAAATTAGAATACTAATCTGAATTATATGTATTGCAGCTTTCCCTTTTCATTATTGACCTTCTATTTAAGTATCTTTTTTGTTTTTCTTTTTAAAATTTTCTCTTCCAGTTTTATTGAAATATAATTGACAGCACCATATAAGCTTAAAGTGTGCAAAATAATGATTTTACTTGACATACATCAAGAAATGATTACTATAATAAATTTATATATATATATCATATAGATACAAAATAAAAGAAAAAGAAAAACTGTGTTTTCCTTGTGTGCTTAGGATCTATTTTCTTAACAACTTCCATGTATAACATACAGGAGTTTTAGTTATATTCATCACATTTTATATTGCATTCCCAGTGCTTATTTTCTTATAACTGCAATTTTGGACCTTTTGATCACCTTCATCCAATTCCCTCTTCATCCACCCCCATTTCCCTCTGGTAGCCACAAATCTGATCTCTTTTTCTGTGTTTATTTTCTTGTTAATTTCAAAGTATAATTGAACTAAAACAGTGTGTTAGTTTCCTGTTATATAACATAGTGATTCGATGTTTCTATGCATTTCAAAATGATCACTATAAGTCTAGTTACCACGTCACCATAAAAGACAGTTTGTGACTGTATTTTCTGCAATGTACATTTCATTCCCATGACTCACTTGTTTCGTAACTGAAAGTTGAAAGGTCTTCATCTCCTTCACCTTTTTCTTTTCTCCCCTCATTCCCCCTTCCCCTCTGGAGATGCTGTGTTTGTTCTCTGTATCTATCACTCTGCTTCTATTTTGTTGTATTTATTCACTTGTTTTGATTTTAGATTTCAGATGTAAATGAAGCCATAAGGTATTTTTCTTTAAATTATCTCATTAGCATAATACTCTTTAGGTCCATTCGTGTTGTGTCAAATGGCAAAATTTCACTCTTTTTTTATGGCTGGATAATATTCCATTATATATTATAATATTATAAATATTAGAAACAATACCTGTGTCTGTATATCTACTGACAAAATAATTAGGGAAGTGTTGAAAAGACCTACTTCATGAGTGAGCAAAGATTGAGTAATAGATACAAGTAAAATGTTTCTGATTATATATCAGAGACAAATGTCTCACTGCTAACATAAGAAGCCTGTTAACACTATCCTGAGGTATCAAGATGTACAGTTTTATTAGATGCTTAATTTCAGATTCCCCACCAATGGCAATGCTTCTACTATCATAGCTCTACTTTGATCATTTACTAGGATTATATTTGAAGTCCATACTAAGGAAATCGTGTTTTGTTTCATAGGCACTGGAACACCTTAAATGTTCTTTGACCTAGGGAGTAAAATGATCATAAAATATAGTACCTAGGAACATTATTCAGAGGGAAATTTAAAGAATGGAATTAAAGAGATTGAAACCTCAGGCACAGCCAACAGGATATTTCTGTATTATAGATGCCAAGTAATAAGAGCACATCCCTTGTGGCACATAAAAGCTGAACAGAAATGGATAAAATGTCTCCAAAGTTTGAATCTGTATTACTTGGAGAATAAGACTCATAATTTTAAATTATGCAAATATAAGAGAAAAGCTGTGTTTGGCTTCTGTTATTCTTCCTTTTGTTTTTAAGAGAAGAGAAAAATGATTTCAAGGTTGGATGTCAAATGAAAAGAAAAGAACACCCAAGTAATTCTGATGATGAGAATCAGTGTTGTTAATGATTTACTAGGTTCAAAGCACTCATCTAACTGCTTGCTTGCTCCTTGCCATAAACCGATTTTTCAGATGAGGCAAGTGAAGTCCAAAGATGGAAAATGTCTAGAGTTAGTTAGCGGATCATTTTTAGCGCCAGGGCTTACATATAGACATGCTAGCTACAAAAGATTGTGCTCTTATCCAATTTGCCATCCACAAATAAATATCTTAAGTCAGGATTAAGGGAAGAATGGGAACTGATGAATATGACTTTGGAAAGAAGAAAAACAATAGTGGTTTAAGAGAGTGCAGAGCAGTCGTTCTTGACAGTGGCCAATTGTGCAACTTTACAATCAAATCTCTTGGTCCAAACACTGAGAATCCTCGATCGGTAGGTTTTGAGTAGAAACTGACCTATTTAGTTAAAAGAAGATCCACAGTGATTCTGATTCACAGGCAAAGTGAGAATCACAAATGTAGGGAGGGAAATAAAGGCAGTTAGTTGCTACAACCCCTCTTAAATGGTGAGTTAACTTATCAAAGGTATGTTATACATGAAGAAATGAGAAGCCAAAGTGTAGCTCTGTCATTAAGCTGTCCTATTGGCAAATTTGCTGGCCCAGAATTGTAAATCTTGAGAAACATCCACATGCACTAGGAATACTGTTTATCATGAATTCTGTACACCATCACTACATCTCAAATATATTAAAGAGTAACCAAGTTTAAGCTACATCCATGGACACACAATTTCTGAACATTGAGATGGAATACCAAAGTCTAACTTTAAAGTCTATTATTTTTCCCATTAGAGATTTCTTTGAGATTATGCTTTCATAATGGTGCTTCTTTGAGATTATGTTTTCAGAGCCCTAGAGGTCTAGAGACTTTTCTTGGGGTCAGTTTGGTGAAAAGCAGAGCAGACAAAGGAATGCAGAAGAAGAACAGCTTGGAAGCCTCCATCTAAGATCTTCAACCACAGCATCTTTGTTCTTATGTAGTGGGTGGGTGTGTGTGTGTGTGTGTGTGTGTTTAAGCTGCCAGGCTCCTCTGTTCACGGGATTCTTCAGTCAAGAACACTGGAGTGGGATGCCACTTCCTCCTCCAGGGGATCTTCCTGACCCAGGGATGGAACCCATGTCTCTTATGTTTCCTGCATTGGCAGGCAAATTCTTTAACCACAGCCCACAAAGTGTATAAAAGTTACTGAATTAACCCAAGAAGACAAAATAGGAGTAAGACCAGTAGATAGGGGGCTTCAGAAGAAGTTAGCACTTTATGGACAGGAAGATCTGTCTTAACTTACACAAAGCATGAAAAATTGAGAAATTCACAAATGCTGTCAACTATAAGGATATTTGAAAAATTTCTCAACAAAGCAATTATATTCATATTACTTCCCCTTATAAAAATCACATTTCTTATATGAACTAATTTTTTACAGCATACTTATATTTTAGGAATAGATTTTTGACTAACTTACCTTGTATATCACTCTTCGGGAAGACTTTAGTACAAGAGATTCCAAACTGGCACCCTGATCAAAATGGGTCACCCTGCTATGTTGCGTTTGTAAGATGGCCATGTGATCCATAGTGCAAAACAAGATCCATTTGAAAGTGACAGTAGGCATGAAACTTGACAGTCAGTCCCCTGGCATACAGAAGTATATGGTCATATTACCTACTTAGCTACTATAAGGTGTAATGTGATTCAACGGGTCGCAAAGAGTCGGACACGACTGAGCAACTGAACTGAACTGAACTGAACTGAACTGAAGGTTGAAAAACATCAATCTGAACACTTTTATGTGAATTAGCGCTTCCAGTTCACCAAAGTCCACACTAGTCCTTAGTGTTTGAATTTTTGTTACCTGATCCCTATTTTTTGCAAATAAAAATATGAATATAAACCCATCTCCTTTCTAAGTAAAACTGTATGTATACATACATGTTTGTATACATGTACACACAATATATTAAAATCATACATGTATGTACAAATATACACATATTGTGTGTGTACATGTGTGCATACATGTATGATTTTAAAATCTATTCATTAATTCTCCCACATAATGGATAATGTTCCCTCTGCCTCTTATTACAAAGATTCTCATTTATTCTCCCCCATTTTCCCCACTCAGAATCTTTTCTTGCCTTCAAAGGAGGAGAATTCCACCTGGCCATAACGTCAATGCAGTTACTATTATGATTTCCATTATTTTCTTTCATCGGATATAACAAAAACCAACAGCATGCCTATAGCTGATGAACAATGAGAACAATGTATCAGTAGATATATTAATACTTGACAAAAGTTTCTCCCATCTGACCTGTATTTTATTTCTTAAGTGAAGCTTTGTTGAATATATTCATCACAAAATAAATGGAGTATTGTTAGCAAAATAGCCAGTTTAGATCTCTAGTAGTATAGAGAACTGTTAATTGTTGCTATACACCAGCACCTCTTATTTTGAAGTACTTGAACATAAGCACAAAACCACAAACAAGAGAATGAGCATAGTAAATTATGGAAATCAGAACTAATTGTGCTTTCAGAGGTTTGATAGATTATCCTTTGAAAACAGGAGAGAAGAGCTGGTTTTTTGTTATTTCAAGGGTGAGATGAATTACCCACGACCTTACGTAACCTGAAAGCTTGTACTGACCTGTTGAAATCAGAAAACTTGTAACCATGGCAACAGAGGACAAGTAAAATTAGGTTTCTGCTGCAGTTATAAATAAGGTGGAGAAACCCTGGACTTTTCCTCCCTCAATCTGTGACAAAGACAACACAGAAAATGAAAACCATCATTTTTTTTTTCTGTCTGTGGCTTTCCCAATCATAAAATGCAAGTCATAATTTGGATGAAAATCTCCACAAAGACAGACGGTGATCTACAAGGTGTGAAGGCAGAGAAGGTAGGGTGTAAGGATTGATGAAATGAAGTAGAATCAGAAAGATATAGAAGATCACAGGCAGTGACAAAGCCACTGATTAAAAAATTCTTAAACGCATGCCATACACAACTGCAGTGTTGGACATTTCAAAGTATTGAAACATACATGAGGCAAAGTACAAAAGAAAACCAAAAAGCCACTTCAAATGATTATGCTGTATATCTCTTTTATCTAGAATATAAAAGATATTAAGCACAGAATATTTGTAACTATATCCATTTTTACTGTGTTCTAAACTAAATAAATAATGATATATAAGGCTTTGAAATGTGATTCTATCTATACAAGGTTAATGGCCACTATGGTTAATTCTGTTAATCCTTTTAAGTCAGAATTTTTATGTGTATTTTCCAAAATTTTAACCTCTTTCACCCAACACTTGGTGGCACTACTACTTCATAAGGCAAGTCCCTGCAAAAGTTTCCAAATCTGTTTTAAGGCTTTGGAAAATACATTATCTATCACTCTCAAGTACAACCCTTCAGCGCGAATGCTTTGACTATGCTACTTGCACGCGTGCGTGCTATGTTGTTTTAGCTGTGTCTCACATTTTGCAATGGTATGGACCATAGACTGCCAGACTTCTTTCTCTGTCCATGGGATTCTCCAGGCAAGAATACTGGAGTGGGTTACCATGACCTCCTCCATGGGATCTTCCCAATCCAGGGACTGAACCTGTGTTTCTTATACCTCCTGCACTGGCAGGTGGGTTCTTTACCACTAGAGCCACCTGAGAAGCCCCTATGCTACTTGAGGCATTAATACATTTTCTGTCCCTCCATTTTCTTCCAATGATTTGGAAAAAAATTTTGCTACAAAAAAAAATTTTTTTTTAACACACTAGGTTAATAGGGATGGAAAATAGAAGAAAAACACTGCATCACTTGTGACTACTGAACTTGAAAGTTAATCTGTGCAATGGAGAAACTAACATCTTTAAGACTCTGATGCTGGGAGGGATTGGAGGCAGGAGGAGAAGGGGACGACAGAGAATGAGATGGCTGGATGGCATCACCAACTTGATGGACATGAGTTTGAGTGAACTCCGGGAGTTAGTGATGGACAGGGAGGCCTGGCGTGCTGTGATTCATGGGTCACAAAGAGTCGGACATGACTGAGCGACTGAACTGAACTGAACTGAACATCTTTAGAAATGTATTTAATTAAATCAACTTAAATTTCAGCGCTCACAGGCAGTTAGAGGCAATTATGTTGAACCACAGAGCTTGGACCTCCCTAGGGATGGACATGAGTTTGAGTTAACTCCGGGAGTTGGTAATGGACAGGGAGGTCTGGCATGCTAAAGTCCACGGGGTCACAAAGAGTCGGACACGACTGAGCGACTGAACTGAACTGAGGGATGGACCTGAGCTGATGGCCCAAGAGGACAGGGAGGGAAGCAACGTATGATAAGAAAAGTGATTATCTCACCTGCTCCCCAATCAGTGGGGGGGAAATTAAATAAACCAGCCTCTAATATAATAAATTATCTTCTCTGTTATCACCTAGGAAGGAGTAGAATGTTTTCTTCGCAATAATGACTATACTGATTGGGTTTCCCTTCTAAGCATTTCCCCTTTTTGTGTATTTTCCCTTTATAGTAGTTAAGGGAACAAAAGCATATTCATTGGCAGTCACTTTGAACTGTGTTGCCCAAGGATTATCCCATGGAGCTTCTCATCATTCAACCCCATCCCCAGAGGCCTGGGCTAAAGGTCAGAATAAGGCTTTCCTAATTTGTTCTTTCTTGTCCCATTGAGTGCATTCAACAACAGTAAGATGCAACAGAAAGAGGGTTGATTCAAAGATGGTTCTTGTCCCCAGGCATAAAATTTGGAAAGACAATGAGAACAGTCATTAGTGTGTCCTGGACTACCCTTAATTCTAGCACTAATTTATCCCTTACCTCCTTATATGACTTAGTCAAGTTATCAGGGCTTCCCTGATAGCTCAGTTGGTAAAGAATCCACCTGCAATGCAGGAGACACCCGATTGATTCTGAAGATCCCCTGGAGAAGGGATAGACTACCCACACCAGTATTCTTGGGCTTCCCTTGTGGCTCAGCTGGTAAAGAATCTGCCTGCAATGTGGGAGACCTGGGCTCAATATCTGGGTTAGGAAGATCCACTGGAGAAGGGAAAGGCTACCCACTCCAGTATTCTAGGCTGGAGAGTTCCATGGACTGTATAGTCCATGGGGTCGCTAAGAGTCGGACATGACTGAGCGACTTTCACTTTAACTTTTCACTTTCAAGTTTTGTTAAATTTGATTCTGTCACCCTTATTGGAGTAGGGGTCTCTGAGGAGAAGGACTGGGTTTTGGTTTTTTTTTTTTTTTTTTTTTGCAACCTTTAAAAATGAAAGAATTTGGAGAATTGAGATTTCACAAATGGGAATTCCTCTGTTATAAAAGCAGTGTGCTGATAACCACCTCCTAATAGTGACAATGCAATTACTCTACTGACAGTTATGGATGTGCAGGAACTACTGCCAGAATCTTGTGAAAAATCTACTATGAGTTCTAAATTTGAACAACTGTATTTCTACGATAAGAAATGCTGTGTCATATCAAAAGTGCCTCCACAGGTACCTGGTTATTTTGAAAAATTTTCCCCTGCAATTCTCTTACATGCATTTATAACATAATCTTTCTGAAAGATGTTTTTTCACTCAGATGAGTGAAAGGCAACTTCCTGTTGCCTTCAGCTGGTCAAAATCTGCACTTTGTTCCTACAGCCCCTATGCCAAGAATACTTCCCCACTTCCATCATACAAAATTTTTCCTTTTTATCTTCTGCTTCCCTATAAATAATCACTTCTGTTTTCAATCCATTTCAGGTTCAAAATAGGCACACAATGGTCTTGATGATTGCTTTACATCTTCACAATTATTTCTTACATTTTCACTGATATTTTCATTGATCATTCTCTGTTGTTATGATGTCCCCAATCATATATCCTTAAGAATCACTGAATTTTATTGGGACATACACAGATTTAGAGATCCAATGATTAAGCACTTCTTAATCTAGGATAAATTAAAGGACACCTAGGAAAATCAAAGGAAAAATATTTGTTTTTGTGAAAGTATTTATAAGCCAGAGCCTATTTGACCAAAATCATGCCAGTTAGTTGAATGGAAAGATTTAAGAAAGTGTTACATAATACAAAGGATGAAAAGAAAATGCTAAGGTATCTATCATAAAGGTAGCTACTATTAAAAGAAAAAAAAAAAAAAAACATGAGCCCAAATGCTCAGGAAACAAGGGGACAATGACAAAAACTTAGAAACTTAAAGGAAGGGCCTCTGAGAGCTGAAACTCAGACCTTTCAGGAGGGACTGAACTGGTGTCCCTGGATGGAAGACAAGATGTGGCTGATTCTGCAACTGTTGGCAAAAGTGCTGACTGCATTCAGCTGCTACTACAGAAATAGCTGCTGCCTCCAGGGTGAGGAGATGCAGCAGTGATGCTCACAGGAACACAAGCAGACAGGAAGCCCATGTAAGGCAGACAGGAAGCCCATGTAAGACAGACAGTAAGGAACAAGTCTCTTTCTCTTATAGCCTTGAAAGCCTCCTCTGATACCTTTTATTGGCAGAGCCAAACAGAAAGACAGTTGATAGAGCAGAAATGCAGTGATCTGAGTCCCAGCTCCAAAATCGGCAAGCAGGATATAGAGAATGGGGTTGAAGTTAAGAGACAATGATTAATAATTGCCAGAGACTATATATCAACTTTTTATGGAGAGAGAACTTATATTCTTATTAGCTTCCCAAAGGGATATGTAACTTCCAAATAAATAAGAATCAATGAATAAACAGAAAAGATAAAAGAACCTCATGGCAGAAAACCGGATGCCCTTTCTACTGTTTTACGCTGTGTCTTCCATTCCTTTGGTTAGTTATAGTTTCACTAAGAAAAAAGCATCTCAATGCAAATTCAAAACATCATTTGTGCTCAGAATACATTAAGTATTAGGATGTGGTAACCAAAAAGAAAAACAAACCACCCCTGCATCCAAAATCCTTGTTCACAACCTACTTGATACCTATGTTTATAAGATTTACAAATTTCCCAAAATCAAATAATTAAGTACAACAAAGTCTACAACTTGTTTTTTTTCAGGTATTATTAGTGCATCCATAAACTAACAGTACATTGAACATATGAATTATTTAACATAGTTTGACCTATTAGGATAAATTTTAAATTAGTTATTAAATAATATTCTTTTTTTTTCTATCTGATAATGATTGAAACAGTTCCTTGGGATGTCTTCTTGCTACTCAAGCAAACACAGTGCTTGGGTGTGTTGGAAACACAAAAGGAAATCAGAGGGAAAAAGTCAAGAGAAAACTCAGGGTTAGGACTGTTCAATTGTTTGCATCTTGATAACCAACACACCCTAATAACTCCCTAGAATGCGTGGAACCCTTGAACTTGATATTTAAATGGGTCCAATAAGTTATGTGACATTCAAATGGAAGAAATATGATATTATGGAATGTTAAACAGATATTTCTGTCAATAGAAATAGAGATGCTCAGGTAAAGTGGAAAATGTTTTATTTTGGAATGATTTCATAACTTTAGGAATAAAGCAAATGGTGAGAGTTCTGGGAACTAAGGTTGTCATTAAAGAGAGACCTGGATAAAGTTAGAAAGTCTATCTGGACATAAGGAAATGAGTGCCTTAGAATAAGAGGTCTAGTCCCCAAGAAGGAACTGTAGATGGAAGAGAAAACCACCCAGTATCGCTGTCACATGCACCGAAATAATTCAGGGCAGATTAAAGCAAAAGACTGCAGCTTTGCTTATACTCAGATTTCCAGGGCACTGGATATGGGTTTCAGCACAGTGCAATTAACCTATCAATCCCTCTGATTCATCCCAGTACACCAGCCCCGAGCATCTTGTATCATGCATCTAACTTGGACTGGCGATTCATTTCACATATGATAATATACATGTTTCAATGCCATTCTCCCAAATCATCCCACCCTCGCCCTCTCCCACAGAGTCCAAAAGACTGTTCTATACATGGGGAGGGAGGTGGGAGGGGGGTTCAAGATGGGGAACATATGTACACCCGGGGCAGATTCATGTCAATGTATGGCAAAACCAATACAATAATGTAAAGTAATTAGCATCCAATTAAAATAAATAAATTTAAAAAGGTGATCTGTGTAAAAGCAAAAAAAATTTTTTAAATAAAATAAAAAATTAAATTATAACACCATTATTGAACCTTAACAAACTAACAACAAATGTTTTAGATCATCAAAAAAAAAAAAAACCTATCAATCAATGGTGAAACAGGGATTTCTAATTCTCAATCACTCAGTCATGTCTGACTCTGCAACCCCATGGACTGTATCCTGCCAGGCTCCTCTGTCCATGGGATTCTCTAGACAAGAATACTGGAGCAGGTTGACATTTTCTTCTCCAGGGGATTTTCCTGACCCAAGGATCGAACTGGCATCTCCTGCTTCTCCTGCATTAACAGGGGAATTTACCACTGGGCCACCTGGGAAGCCCTAGGACACAATTGAGCTTTATTCATGATTTAGACTGAGTGTGAGGTGACACTGAACAGAACTGGAGGAGGAAAGAATGGATGGTCATATCCTCAAGTCCTTGGAAAAATAATAGGTAAACTGATAGATGTGAATTTAAATAGAGCGTTTCATTAACTAAACTGAGAGGTGAAATACACCAGTGATTACAATTAAAGTATTACTTATCGTGCTGCATTAAGTAAACTCTGATAACATCTCCTTACCACACAGACAAAGTAATTCTACACGGACATCTTTTCATCTATTATGTCTGAACCTTAAGTTTTCTCATACTATAGATACAACACCTATTTTGTTTGTCATGACAGTCTCATTTACAAGATTATGAAATGCCCCAGGGTAGGGCATATGCTTTCTTCATCTTGGAATCCTCATTACCTGGCACCCAGCCTGGTGTGCAGCAGGCATCCATACAGTTGAGTGAATTTGTTGAATTTCAATCTGTTTTTAAAACAGACTCAATTGAATCAAATGAGTGAAAATGTCCACTTGATCTCAGTGATTTCTTGTCACTCATAGACAATAGATGCAATTCATCAAAGGCTGTGCTTCAAAGTTTGAAAGGTCCTTAAAAGTCATCTATTTTACCAGCCTTTGAAATCCTGAATCTTATTTCTTCATGTATGTGTGTGTGTGTGTGTGTGTGCAATATATGTATACACATACTTTTTAACACACATGTATATGTATTTAAATTTGCATTTTGGGTGATCTTTTCTTCCTGAAGTTTCTGTTTCATTCATTTGCTTAACACAGAAGGCCTGTGTTAAAATTCATGTTTAAAAAGTCAAAAGTGAAAAGAATCATTGGAATTCATTAGGCTTTAAGCAAATGGTCCATTACCAGCTCCCAGAGTCCACCGAAACCCATGTCCTTTGAGTTGATGATGCCATCCAACCATCTCATCCTCTGTCGTCCCCTTCTCCTCTTGCCCTCAATCTTTCCCAGCATCAGGGTCTTTTCCAATAAGTCAGCTCTTTGCATCAGGTGGCCAGAGTATTGGAGTTTCAGCTTCAACATCAGTCCTTCCAATGAACACCCAGGACCGATCTCCTTTAGGATGGACTGGTTGGATTTCCTTGCAGTCCAGGGGACTCTTGAGTCTTCTCCAACACCACAGTTCAAAAGCATCAATTCTTCAGCGCTCAGCTTTCTTTATAGTCCAACTCTCACATCCATACATGACCAATGGAAAAACCATAGCCTTGACTATACAAATTGCTTTTAGAAGAAGATAAAGTTAGTACAGTGTACTTTTTGGATTTTCAAAGTAGAATATGATGCATCTTTTTATACTCTGTACCCATTTGTAAGAGCTTTCTAGATGGCTCAATAGTAAAGAATCCTCTTGCTAATGCAGGAGACACTGGTTCAGTTCCCGGGCTGGAAAGATCCCCTGAGAAGGGAATGGCAACCTACTCCAGTTTTCTTTCTGGAGAATCCCCATGAACAGAGGAGCCTGGCAGGCTACAGTCCATGGGGTCACAAAAGAGTCAGAAACGGCTTAGAGACTAAACAACAACAACCCATTTGTAAATGCTGTTGCCCATAGTATGACTGAGGATTCAATAGATGAATGACTGATAAAAATGATATTTTAAAATTAAAATGCCAAATACACTGAGAGAAAAAATAAATATAAATGTAAGTAATGGTAAGAAGTGTGGCATTTATTCAAATTTTTTTACAAAGAAAAACTAGAAATTTAACTTGCAAATTGATTATCTGTTTTGAAAATACTTCAGTCAAAAATACACGGTATGGAACTTCCCTGGTTGTCCAATGGTTAAGAATCTGCCTTTCAATCCAGGGAACGTGCATTCGATCACTTCTCCAGGAACTAAGAGCCCATATGCCTCAGAGCAACTAAGTTCTTGCACAGAAACTAGAGTCTGCACACCACAAAAAAATAAAATTAAAAGGTCACATGGCACAACTAGGACCCAAGGCAGCCAAATAAATAAATATATATATATATATATATAATCCATAGTAAGATCCATTGCTTTACAACAAATATTCATTCATTCAAGAAATACTGATTTGACTATCTACCAGTTTGTTAGGCTCTAAGAACAAAGTGGAAAGAACTAGTGATGTTCCTACATTCAGTGATCTTACATTTTAATGTGGAAACAATAATAAATGTTAGCTTTATATGAATTAAGCTTCACAAGAATTACGTCCCTAAAATCATAGGCACCATAAAGGAAATAAGTAAGTGCTATAATACTGGACACGAGCTTGTATGAGTCTAGGCTCAGGGAGCAGCAAAAGATTTGAGGTAGGGAAAAAGCTGGGGAGTATTTGGAAAGTCTGGGTGTGACTGAAGCTTAAAGTGAAACATGGGAGATGCTATGAGGTGAAGGTTGAGAGAGATTGAATAGAGCCTGGTAGGCTTTGAATTTTATTGTAATGGGAGACTAATGGAAACCTTTACGCAAATAAAAGAGAGAGAGAGACATGGACCGATTGATGAACATTTAAACGTCTGAGCGGAAGATGACGGGATCACAAACCCAAGGCTAGCCACCCCATTCAGAAGCCAGCTGGTACAAGATCTCCTATTGTAGGAATTTAAGAAAGGAGAGGGTCATTAAATTAGCAGCTATAACAAAGATCTATGGTGTTAAAACAATTCTGAGTGGTAGGGTGTTATAAGAAAAGTAAAAGTTGAAATGAAGGTGAGAGATCACAGCATAGGAAGAACTGGGACCGCTTAGGTATAACTGACCTTTTGACCAGGCAATAGGAAGAGAAGCTAGACCTTGTGGGTTGGAAAGGGGATGAGAAATAGAAAAGTGAGAGAGTGAGTGTAAAGCACTTTCCTGAGAACTGACGGTATGCCTAAAGTGAAATTGTACAGGAGTTGGAGAGGAGCGTGGGATGACAAAAGGGAATGCCTACTCATTGCCCAGCACAAAGTTCTCCAGTGACTACGTTGCTAGAAGCTCACTTTTCACCTCTGAGGTGTATTTTTCAATATTTCCTCACTCAATTTTCTACAGGGTCCCAAGTACTGTGTTGGAAAATGTTCAGCTTCTGTGACGACTTTAATTATCTAGGCTCACTTCTTGTTTGGCATTGAAAACTATGCTCCCATCTCCTGTTTGCCAGTCCTACTCCAAAACTCAGCTCTCATCTCCTGCTTACCACTGACAGCTTCCCTGTGATTCCAGACAGCAGTGAATGTCTTAAAACTCTTGTAAGAATGGGATAGCATAAGAACGGCCATCTTAGAGGCCGGAAAAGCCATTTTACTGAGTACGTGACTTGAGGGAAGAAGAACTAGATAGAACCTGGAAAACAAGTTAACCTTAAGCACCAGAATGTGGGCGGTTGCAACACTGAAATTAGGTAAACAGGTTAAATAAGCTTATCTCGTTAAAACACCAGGATTGAGATATGCACAGCTGTGTGTGTGTGTGGAAAATTACTGTGAGTTAGGTGTTTTGGGAATGTCATGTTTTGAAAATGCTATATAAACCCTTGGCTCTGAGTGCTCAGGGTCCCCGTTGAAACCCGCTGCGTCAGGCAGATACTTGGACCCCAGCTAGCTGGAAATAAACCTCGCTGTGTGTCTTGCATTATCGTGGGTCAGTTCAGTCGCTCAGTCGTGTCCGACTCTCCGCGACCCCATGAATCACAGCACGCCAGGCCTCCCTGTCCATTACCAACTCCCGGAGTTCACTCAAACTCATGTCCACAGAGTCGGTGATGCCATCCAGCCATCTCATTCTCTGTCGTCCCCTTCTCCTCCCACCATCAACCTTTCCCAGCATCAGAGTCTTTTCCAGTGAGTCAACTCATCGCATGAGGTGGCCAAAGTATTGGAGTTTCAGCTTTAGCATCAGTCCTCCCAATGAACACCCAGGACTGATCTCCTTTACAATGGACTGGGTGGATCTCCTTGCAGTACAAGGGACTCTCAAGAGTCTTCTCCAACACCACAGTTCAAAAGCATCAATTCTTCGGCGATCAGCTTTCTTCACAGTCCAACTCTCACATCCATACATGACCACGGGAAAACCCATAGCGTTGACTAGACTGACCTTTGTTGGCAAAGTGGGTATCCTCTGTCAATTTGAGGAGTGGTCGACTCCTGACCTTAACACTCTGACCACTTATCTCCTGTTCATCCTAGAGGTTAAAGTCCAAGAAAATACTGTGGTCATGTTTCTAGGAATCTCCAAATCCTGAACTGTCAAAAACAGAGAGAAAGAAGTTGACACTGAAAAAGAGAGCGAACTAGCTTTCCTTGGGAAATCCTCACTTCTTTTACTACCCAGAGGAGGTAGAAAACAGAAAAACAGACCGCACGTTTTAGGTGTCTTTGTGACACAGGAGAACAGAAAATGTGAGAAGTCATCACAAGAAAGAAAGTAGAATAGAGAGACCATGTTCTTTGGAGCACAGAAGTAGATTATTTCTACTTGTAATTTCTTTAAAATCCATTTCTCCATCTCTGACCAAGAATATTAGCAAGTCCTTTTTTCTTATATAACAATCAGGCCACAGTGGGACTGACACAAATGAAGAAAGAAACATTCTCCTTTCCTGGTTTTTCTTTGCAATTCATCAACAGGTCTTGTGGCAACACATTTAATAGGATTTAATTTTCCATGTGTCTGTCTTTTCTCAAAAACAATAAAAATTTATGGGCAAGAAAATATTGTGTCTGTCTGTATAAGTACTTTTTTGTGTATTTTTATTTCTTTACAGTTCTATAAATTGAGTATTGGTGAGATTCATAAGCAGACTTAAAAATTAGAAGTTTTATCACTGTGATTGACCACCAAAAGGCACAGTTATTGGTAGGAATAATTTCCACTTTATTGTTGGATGACTTTACACTATATATAATTCAAAGCCATACCATTAGGCTGCAGTTTTCCCTGAAACTTAAGAATAAGTTATTCAAGCACTCTTTATTTCCTATGACCTAGTAACAGTTGATCAGTATATGTTAATATTCATGGATTAATGAATGGATGGATTGTAATACTCCCTGAAGTAGTTTGGATCTCTTGAGAGAGAAATATATAAAAATGTAAGTCATTCTAATACCTTCCTCACCAGTGTTCATCATCTCTCTGGATAGATAAATCTACACAGTTGAAGTAAGAATGGATAACTAAGAGTTATGGTTATGGTTGATATAGTAATTAAGCACATTTAAAAAAAATAAGACCCGGAAAAGCATTTTCCAAATTAAAATTTCTGGAGATGTGAGGTGTTCCATGAAAAGCAAGACCACAAAAATAAAGCATGTTCAACAGAATTACAGTGTGTATCACCATAGCGGATGGTTGGAGAAGAAACAGAATTAGAAGCGCTGAGTCAGAAAAAAATCTCTTCCACTGATTTTTCAGCCAAGGGCTACTTGTTCATTCTAAGCCTGGTGCCTCTTTGCACGTTGTTCTCTGCAACTGGTCCCTCCTCTCATTCTCTCTGTGTTTTTGAG
This sequence comes from Moschus berezovskii, assembly GCF_049115385.1. Lineage (NCBI taxonomy): Eukaryota > Metazoa > Chordata > Mammalia > Artiodactyla > Moschidae > Moschus > Moschus berezovskii. Next base: position 21,900,869 of record NC_142477.1, on the reverse strand, counting down.
GATGAGTTAGACTATATCAATGACTTAACACCATAGTTCCCTTGCCAGAGAAGGTGACTCTCCAAGGTAACCATCCTTCCTGTGGCATTACACCGCAGTCATCACTAGGCAACCCAGCTACTTTTCTCTTGCTGCAGCTCATTTGACCACTGAGACATCCATTTTTCTACCATACGTTGCAAGAAAAAACCTGGAGAACTGTTTGGAGACTTTCAAGTACCTTAGCTTAGAAGAATCATACCTCCTCACTTCTCACTTTTCTTTGAAGAGAATTAATCATGTTGCCATGCCTAAATGCAAGGTGACTGGAAGTATATTTTCTTATATATTTTTCATATATTTTCTTATATGGCCAAAAGGAAGAGTATTTGTGAGATACAAGAGACTATGACATATGTTTCCATGCGTGCATACATGATAAGTTGCTTCAGTTGTGTCAATTCTTTGCATCCCTATGGACCATAGCCCACCATGCTTCTCTGCCCATGGGATTCTTTAGGCAAGAATACTGGAGTGTGTTGCCATACCTTCCTCCAGGGAATCTTCCTGACCCAGGGATCAAACTCACATCTCTTACATCTCCTGCATTGGCAGGTGGGTTCTTCACCACTGCATTCTAAAAAACTTACCCATATTTTCTTGTTTAAGTCCCCCATATATGCAACTTATAGATCACGTAGTCCAGAAGGATACTTCTCGTAATGAAATAAATTCCAGCCACTGTTATAGAATTGATTACATTCTTTCTCCTCTAATTGAGAATCAAACGATCTGATCTCACTTTCTTAGTACTTAAATTGTTCCCCCAGGGGCAACCTCTCCATTCATATATCATAATTCCCAATGTTATCCTCTTTTAGTAGTGTATGTGGTGCTGGTTTAGGCACTAAGTTGTGTCCAACTTCTGTGGCCCCATGACTGTAGCCCACCAGGCTCTTCTGTCCATGGGTTTTTCCAGGCAATAATACTGGAGTGGGTTCCCATTTTCTTCTCCATTGGTAGTGTATACTCCCAGATGAAAGCCATTCTTCCACTTTTTTGAGAAAGATGGACTTGCAGCTCAGAATCTGAAGTCAGATGGTCTGAATCTGTATCCTGGCACCAATACTCACTAGATATATGATCTTGGAAAGGTTATTCAGCATTTTAGTGCTACAACTTCCTCACTTGGAAAGTAGAGATAATTATAGCTTCTTCTATCTTGTTGGGTGTTTATGATAATTAAATTAGAAACTAAATGTAAATATCAACTATTATTAGTAAAGGTCCTTATATCATGGATCCCATTTTATTGCCACCATTTTTGTATGCTTTGTAAGACCCTGTTTAAATTAAGCCCAGCTTATATCCCAGCATATCTGGTAATATCATCCACCCAGCTTACTTTACTCCTGACTTTTCTTCAGCTACATATCAATCAGTTCTTTCCTGACTCAGGACCTCTGCTTAAATCTCATCCTTTCTTTTCCCTCAAGTCTCAGTTTAGATGCCATAAATTGTCATATGTTGCTAAACGTCCATGCAGTGATTCAGTTGGAATGATCAATGACCTGAATAGGAAATAGATTACTTAGTTAAAGTTGTTTTGTTTTGGGGATATTCATCAATGCTGTGACTTAAGACTCAGTATGCCAATTACACTTCCTGTCCAAAACTACATGAAACCTCTCCTGGGCATCTCTTGGTAGTACAATAATTTGAAACCCATATTTGCCTTCATGAGCACTGGCAGAATCCATGCGTAAGGCAGTTCTATGAACTTATGTAATGATAATCTGGGTTACATGGGTAACTGCCTTTTAACTCAATGCATAGAACTTGCAAACCATTTGAACTATATCTCAGAACATGCCGATATTTAAATTTTTTTGTCTTGTCAGTAAAAGAATGGAAGAAAAACATGTTGCCAAAAAATTTCTGTCAAATCATGGCAGATGAGATCTGCCTCAGCATTTGGATCTTATTAATCAAGGCAAAGGAGTCTTCTTTTATATGAACTAACTCAAGAGCTCTTATTTGGGAAATAAATGAAATACTGCATCTTTTCCACAATATTTCAAATCTGAAGAAGTGTTTACAAGGTGAGCAAATATCCTCCCTAGTATAAAGCATCATTTCAACATACCAAATAGAAAGAAAGGAAAGACGGCAGGAAAAGAGTGAGAGACCTAGAGTCAGAAACTATGCTTTATCTGAATGAGGGATTTTTCCAGCTTCTATTTCTGATGGTTAATCTTAAAAGGTAGTGGCACATAATGTGAGTAATGAATGCTACAGAAGAAAAGCAGAGCTGGTGTTTTAATTAATTTGATGGTAAAGGAAGAGACAAAGTGATTCAGTAATTTAGACACAGCTATTCAAAGCACGCCAATAACACGCATTGCATGGGAAGGGAAGGGGATGGGAAGAGAAGCTGATGATGCCATAGAAACACCAGACGACCTGTCATTCTAGTGTTCTGGCGAGGGAACAGAGTCAATTTAGTCATAATATTGTACAGAAACTGTCCAGAAAAAAAAACAGGAGGATATGAATTTGACAGAGTTTTATTGCTACCTGAATTACATGAAAATGATAAAATGATCACTAGGGTGCCAATGAAGTTCTAAACTAACATGCTGTTATCAGAAGTTCCCCTTCAAGGATCACAGCCTTGTCATGGCTAAGGGACTTGAATAACTCAATGAAGCTATGAGCCATGCCATCTAGGACCACCCAAGACAGACAAGTCATAGTGGAGAGTTCTGACAAAACGTGGTCCACTGGAGGAAGGAATGGCAACCACTTCAGTATACTTGCTGCGAGAACCTTATGAACAGGATGAAAAGGCAAAAAGGTATGATACCAGCAGATGAGTTCCCCTGGTTGGAAGGTGTCCAGTCCACTATTGGGGAAGAATAGAAGGCAACTGCTAATAGCTCCAGAAAGAATGAAGCAGCTGGACAAAAGCAAAATGACACTCAGTTGTGGATGTGTCTGGTGGTTAAGGCAAAGTCCGATGCTGTAAAGAACGATATTGCATAGGGACATGGAGTATTAGGTCCATGAATCAAGGTAAATTGGACGTGGTTAAGCAGGAGATGGCAAGAGTGAACAGCAATATCTTAGGAGCCAGTGAACTAAAATGTATGGGAATGGGCGAATTTAATTCAGATGACCATGATATCTACTACTTGTGGGTAAGAATTTCTTAGAAGAAATGAAGTAGTAATGAAGGACAGGGAAACCTCAAGGGCTACACTCAGTGGGGTCACAAAAAGTCGGACACGACTTAGTGACTGAAAAATAACAACAATCGGAAGTTTCCCACTAACCTCTCTTCATTCTTTAGTTATCTCCTGTAGCACTGCATATCTTATAATTTTATGAGTGTGACATAAATCAATTAACCAAAGGGATAACACTGCATATAAAATTTCATTAAAGCCACATATTTCAGATAACAAACATGGTGTGCCAAAAGGAGCCTGGGAGAGTCCAGGGAACTGCTGGATAAAAGAGAAATAATGGTTCAATAAAAATGAATTCAGCAGGAGATATTTTTTTACAATTTTCATGTGAAATAGCGCCACATAGATAAGCTAAAAATCAGAATGAAGAGATTTTGCTACTATTTCATAATGAGCACAGATAACCAGCTGCTGTTCACAATCTATTTGATTCTATTAAAATCAGTCAATTTTTCATTACTTCTGACATTTAGTTTAGACTCTGTCTGTGGCAGCCTGGTGCATGGAGGCACATTGAATTCCATTTTGTTTATTCTGTGATTTGGTATCATTAAACATTTGTGCGTTCGATGTTACTTGGATGATAGTTATAGAATATTGCAATTAATTTTAAATGGATGTGAAAAAGGAAACTGCTTCACTACCATAGCTTCCTAAAATGGCATCTATAATAAATAACAATTTTCTCTGAATTATAACTAATTGCAAGAGTATCTAGTGTGTAGCAAGATGTTAAAATGTTCAAATGGAAAAACACTAGCAAGATGCTAATTCTATAACAAAATTGAGATTTGTTTTTCATGTGTTTTACTGACTATTCCATTGAACAGTTAATTTTTAAAAGCAAATGATGTCTAAAAGTGTGAGCCTGTACTATACCCACTCAGAGCCAGGCTCCTTCTGGTTACCAAGGAAACCATTTCAGGGACATTCACATAAACTGTAGACAGTGGGAGGAAACATCATAAATATAGGAAAGGGCTCACTTGAATTTTTATTTGCACTAAAAAAAAATTCAGACATGAGAGTGATAACCTTGTACATGACAGATATAAGTGGGATAATAAGACTAGGTTTATTCAGAATATGAGAGTTAGCAATAGTATGTGCATCCTGCATGTTAAGTCCCTTCAGTCATGTCTGACTCTTTGAGACACTGTAGACTGCAGTCTCCCAGGCTCCTCTGTCTATGGGGATTCTCCAGGCAAAAATACTAGAGTGGGTTGCCATGCCCTCCTCCAGGATATCTTCCCAACACAGGGATTGAACAGGCATCTAATGAGGCTCCTGCATTGCAGGATTTTTTACCCCTGAGCCACTGTAAGTTTGCTAAAATTGCCAAAGTTTTCAAAATTAGGGACATAAGCACCAAGAAAGCTTATTTTCACTGGGATTATAATGAAATTTTAATCACTGACATTCCCCCAAGCAGTGATCATTTTTCTCTTGTAAAGCTTTGCAATATTACTTATCAAACAAAGATCAGGAATATTATTAGGCTGTATCTTCAGGTTTTTGCCTGAGTTGACTGTAAGTAGGGATCTCGAGATTTATTAGATACATAATTATTTCTGAGTTCTGATATTATCAGACATCTAAATACAACTTAAAACAAAGCAAAAATAAAATCAAAACCCCTGCTTTTCATGCATAATAATACCAATTCTATGAATTGATGTTTCAGTCCTCTTTTCAATGATTTCTTGGCATTAGGTACGGACCTTAGCCTAGTTAATCAATCAGTAGACTGGATTCTTTTGTTTGGCTGGCTTGCTACACTTTCCCTTTCCTTTCTGAATATGGTCCTCTGTTTTCCTTTGCCTCTTGCTCCCACATTCCAGGGCAGCAGGCAGGGTTGATCAATCACAATTCCCCTGCAGTATAGGAATGTGCCTTGATTCAGTCTGATTCTCTATGGGAAAAGCACCAAAGTTAGTTGGAAACCAATTCCTGCTGCAAAATTTCCTGATATTGCCTTATTATCTGTCCTAGCTAAGGTTTGGCTTTTCAGGGTTTCTTTTAATTTGATCAGCTCCTCACCATTCTTCCCATATAGTAGGTTTCATTTGAGTTGAGCCAAAGAACTCCAAAAGATAACCCAATAATCTGCCTCTGACTACGGGAGTAAAAAAAAAAAAAAAAGAATAAACATGTTTTATTATAATAATTACCTTAGTTTGTCAATAATTATCAATGTAAAAAAAATCCTATACTCACTAAACTTAAAGACTTCATTCCAAATCAATGTATTATTTATATTTGCCATCTTATGCAAAACTAGTAGAATCCTTCATTTAAATTTTAAAGGCTAAACCCTAGTTCTAAAAGTCTAGCTTTGAAATAAAAGTGTATTGAGATAGAGTCTTTGTATTTGCTTTCTTATATTAAAAGTTAAAATTTTATTCACCCTCAATAGTGAACAGAATGATGGACACAGTACAAACTTCAGTGTGAGCCCCAGGTAAATTTCAGTGAATGGAAAACAATGTTTATGTTCAGGTTGTTTATAAATCTAGGGAAAGAAAATATGAGTTTGTAAGTTACATAGTAGCTATATAGTATATTCAGAGAGAATTTAAAATAAGGTGATGCTTACTTCTATTAAAACTGTTTATAATTTTAACAAAAATGTAGGCATTTTATAAATATCACCTGTGTTTTTATCCATTCATTCATCAGGTATTGAGTGTCATCATGGGCCAGGCATTTCCTTGGTGCTGAAGAAAGAACAATCAACTGAAGGGACAGAATTCCCTGTCCTCATGAAGATTATATTCTGGTTAGAAATACAAACACTTAACAACATTGCAAGGAAGTGTAATTTCCTTGTAATAACAAGGAAAGTAACTGCAAGTTTGAACATGATAAACACTAAAGGGGAAAAAGCAAGGAAGGACATATATATCACAGAGAGGGCAAGGGCAACCTCAGAGAAAAAGAACTTTGATTAAAGATCTGGACTAAGGGAGGGTCAGCCATGGAGATTAGTTGATGGAAGAATAAAAAGCATGCATTGTACCCCAGCCTATTTTATTTTTATTTTTTTTCTAATGCTGATCATCACAGCTATTTAAAAGAAGAATTGGGAGATAATGTCTGAGAAAGCATAGTAATTGCAAAGGCCCTGAGGTCAGGAAGAGTGTATGCATTTGAGGGAAAAAAGGATCCAGGTGAGAACTTGGTAAGGATGGCATTTTAGTGAAGCGGAAGACGGGGTACAGTGAGATTAAGCTGGAAGGGAAACTCCAGTTAGCAATGGACTTTGGAGGTCTTGTTGGAATAATGTTTTATAGGTGAGAAAGCAAAGATTTTGAAAACAGGGAAGTGATATGATTGAATTAATATTTTCAAAGCACTACTTTTAGTCTTTCAAGGATTGGAAATGAGTAGGTGAAGAAGCAGTAAAACCAGTTAAAAACTCCCCTGTTTAAACCAGATTTACTCCAACTCTTATTGGCAATGTAGTTTTGAGGAAAATGAGTACATGCAAACCCTCCTTCTGAGAAACAGCTGATCTTAATTCAACTTAAGTGTCACAGAGAGACCTGTAATCATGACATCTGAAAGTCCCCAGCCCGACACCCAACTATCATTTACCAAGAGAGAGTGCACACTTTCCTCGATCCTCATTTATCAACTTCTGTATTCATCTTTTTTACTCATCTTTTACCTTCTTTCACCATAATACAGGTATAGTGAGGGTGGGAACTGAACTTATTCATTTTTTTAATTAATAGATTTTACTTTTTAGGGAAGTTTTGGGTTTACCAAAAAAATAATAATAATGAAGTATAGCACAGAAAGTCTCCTATGTCCCTCTGTACACATCTTCTTTTAGTGCAAGACATTTTGCTTTTGTGTGGTACACTTGTTACAATGAAGAACATGTGTGCTGTGCTTAGTTTCTCAGTCCTGTCCAACTCTTTGTGACCCCATGGACTGTAACCCGCCAGGCTCCTCTGTCCATGGGACTGTCTAGGTTAGAATACCAGAGTGGGTTGCCATGCCCTCCTCCAGGTGATCTTCCCAACCCAGGAATCGAACCCAGATATCCCACATTGCAGGCAGATTCTTTACTGGCTGAGCTACCAAGGAAGTCCAAAAAACCCATATTGAATCATTATTATTAACTAAAAGCCAAATTTTACATTAGGACATACTTGTGTTGTACATTCTATGAGCTTTAACATGTGTAAGTTGGCATGTATCCACCAATGCAATATAATATAGGATCATTATGTTATACTGTGTTCCACCTATCCACTTTCTAATCCTTCTCTCCCAAGTCCCCTAGGAAGCACTGTTTTGTTTTGTTTTTTTACAGTCTTCATAGCTTTGCCTTTTTCAGAATGACATGGTTGAAATCATACAGTATTTTGCTTTTTCAAATCAACTTCTTTCACTTACCAATATACACTTAAGGTTTCTTGTGTCTTTCAATAACTTCATAGCTCATTTATGTTTGTCACCAAAAGCGTATTGTACTGTACGGATATACCAGGCTCCCCTGGTGGCTCAGATGGTAAAAAATCTGCCTGCAATGCAAGAGACCTGGGTTTGATCCCTGGGTTGGGAAGATTCCCTGGAAAAGAAAATGGCAACCCACTTACCTGGAGAAGTCCATAAACAGAGGAGCCTATACCATGGTTTGTTCACCCTTCATCTATAGAAGGACATCTTAGTTGCTTCCAAGTTGTGGTAATTGTTAATAAAACTGCTATGCACACTTGTATGCAATTTTTCTGTAAATATAAGTTGTCAGCTTACTTGGATAAATATTTAATACCAAGGACTGAAATTGCTGAATAATGTGATTAGGATATATTTAGTTTTGCAATAAAGTACAAATGTCTTCCAGAGTTGTTTTACATTCCTACCAGCATGGAATGGGTGTACCTGCTGCTTCACATCCTGGCCAGTTTTATGCTGCCCTGGGCTCACAAAGAGTCAGACATGACTGAGCAACTGAACAACAAATTCTAATAGTAGTAAAGATATCTCATCTTTGTTTCCATATTTCATGGTATCTAAGATAATGTCTGACAGAGACACGTGTGTGTGACAGACACACACAGAAAGAATGGTAAGAAGAATTCATCTAAAAACTATCAGAATCAATAATGAGAAAATTCAGATAAGTCGCACACAAAGCAATAGTTTTGGTATAAACAGCAGGGTACAGGAAATCATACTAAAAAGGATTTTAGCAGACACTATGTAATTGTACTGAGGAGAATAAAATAATATTTGATTACACAGAAACAAGCATATAGAGGTATTATATAGGACAACTACATATTTTACAGAGTTCTCCAAATGTATTTACAAGATAAATTTTAAAATAATTTCCCAAAGTTGACTTAGTAATTAGAATCAACTGGAAGAATATATCAAAGAAATAATATCCTAATGAATACTGCAAATCAGTTGCTCCATATGAAGTAACATTGACTTCCTTGAAGGGAAAATATCTTAATCCCATCTCTATGCTTCATTTTTCTTCCAATATTTGAATGATATTTTCAACTGCCTCTTATACACAATCTCACTTTCTGCTCATTTTTGAAGCATCTTGTTGGTATTAAAATTATTTTTCCCCAAATATCTTTTTGTTATTGTTCAGTAATAAGTTATGTCTGACTCTTTGTGGCCCCGTAGATGGCAGCACGCCAAGGCTCCTCCGTCACTATCTCCCGGAGTTTGCTCAAATTCATGCCTTTTGAGTTGGTGATGCTATCTAACCATGTCATCCTCTGCCACCCCCTTCTCCTTTTGCCTTCAGTCTTTCTCAACATCAGGGAAAGTGAGTCAGCTTTTCACATCAGGTAGTTAAAGTATTGGAGATTCACTTCAGCATCAGTCCTTCCCATGAATATTCAGGGTTAATTTCCTTTAAGATTGACTGATTTGATCTCTTTGCAGTCAAAGGGACTCTCAAGAGTCTTCTCCAACACCACTGTTCAAAAGCATCAATTCTTTGTCACTCAGCCTTGTTTATGGTCCAACTCTCACATCCATACATGACTACTGGAAAAACCAAAGCCTTTCACTCTCCACTTTCACCCTTCATTTTCATGAAGGAAATATCTTTCACTGAAGTTAAAATTATTTACCTCCATTCAATTCTATTTTTTTAAGTTCTTTTTCATAAGTAAAACTCCTAATATGAGAGTTGTCTCATTATTTACACTTATGCATGAGTCTCTTCCCTAGAAGTTGAGAAGAGAAATTCACTAGTAGGGACCATTTTGAACCTTCTTTGTGTCAGGTATAAGCCTGTTTTCCTCCATTATTTAATGTTTTAATTTAATTTTATGAAGATTTAATGTTCACAGTAATCCATTATCTCAGTTAATCTTTGTAATAATACTAGGTTTTCATGCCCTTATTTTATATTTAAGATCCCTGTTCTTAGGAGTTTAAGTTGCACAGAGGCACACAATACTATAAAGAATTATAGTCAAAATCTGAGATCAAGTCTGTGACCAATACTGATATCTGTCAGGAAAACAGTTCATTATGAGATGTGATGAAATTCACAGAAAAGCATTTGGACTTGAGCCTTACTCTCAAGAACTTGCTCAATGCTGCCCCTATGTATAGCCTGTTTTGATAATCAAGGACAGAAAATCCATTTGTAGAAATCATCTATCAAGAAGTTATATATTAGGATTTTTTGCCTTCCAGGGATCCTTTCATACAATTCCAACAAGAGGAAAATGTCATACTGCCAAAGCCTTGACTTAGCCGGGCAAACCCAAGAGCAGCTGCTTCTATTTTCTTGTTTCACATCTGTGACTAATAATCCATGTTTGACTTTGATGTAGTCATTGGCAGGCTAACATTTCTCCAACCAGTGTTTAACCCAAACATAAAGTTTCAGGCTTTGTATTATTAAGACTTAACCCTTTTTCTGCACTTAAACACCAGTATCTCTCTTCGCACAACTGCAGATGACTTGGCGCATTCCTAGTAGGGCTGTGTATCATTTGTTCAGGTAATTCATACGTTTTCTAGCCTGTATATGTTCCTGAACATTAAAAGATACTTATAAATTTATTCTTATTACACTTTATCCTATTTGATCTATTCTTTGTTGTTGCTGTTCAGTCACTAAGTTATGTCTTATTCTTGGCGACTCCATGGACTGTAGCAGGCCAGGCTCCTCTGTCCTCCACTACCTCCGGGAGTTTGCTCAAATTCATGTCCATTGAGACAGTGATGCTTTCTAACCATCTCATCCTCTACCACCCCCTTCTCCTTGTGTATTTCCTAGCATCAAGGTCTTTTTCAATAAGTCAACTCTTCACATTAAGTGGTCAAAGTATTGGAACTTCAGCAACAGTCCTTCCAATGAATATTCTGGTTTGATTTCCTTTGGAATTGACTGGCTTGATTTCCTTGCAGTCTAAGGGACTTTCAAGTGTCTTCTTCAGCACCGCAATTTGAAAACATCAATTAGATCTACTCTAATAGGTAATATTTCATGACTATCTTCTTTAAGCCAAACTGCTGCTGCTAAGTCACTTCAGTCGTGTCCGACTCTGTGTGACCCCATAGACGGAAGCCCACCAGGCTCCCCGGTCCCTGGGATTCTCCAGGCAAGAACACTGGAGTGGGTTGCCATTTCCTTCTCCAATGTGTGAAAGTGAAAAGTGAAAGTGAAGTCGCTCAGTCGTGTCCGACCCTTAGCGACCCCACAGACTGCAACCTACCAGGCTCCTCCATCCATGGGATTTTCTAGGCAACAGTACTGGAGTGGCTTGCCATTGCCTTCTCCGTTAAGCCAAACTACCCTTATTTAACTTCATAGCATCTATAAACAGGATATTATCTCAATAACTTATACAGGCAGAAAAATTTTACTGAATGCCTGGAATGTTTCAGACACTACAAGAGATAAAAAATTAAATGAATCTTTCCTAAATACAAGTCACAGGGAAGAAGAAAATATTAAAATCACAATAATCATAATTCAAACAATAACCAACATATCTTGCATCTTCGGTATCTCAGATATGTGTTAGAGGCTAGAATTTCAGCGTTTATTTTCCAGAATGTGAAGTGGCTCCTCAAATTCTCTAGGTTTTGTTTGCTGTTGTTGTTTGGTCAGTAAGTCATGTCCAACTCTTTGTGACCCCATGGACTAGCTCGCCAGCCTCCTCTGCCCATGGGATTTCCCAGGCAAAAATATTGGAGTGGGTTTCCATTCCCTTCTCTGGGAGATCTTCCCAACCCAGGGTTTGAACCCACCTCTCCAGCATCTCCTGCATTGTAGGAAGATTCTTTACTGCTGAGCCACCAGGGTGGCCCAGACTTTGCTTATCACTCATTAAACAGTGAAAAAGTGACAGTTGTCAGTGTGTGGGAAACCTTGGAGGGGCACGAGAGAGAGCCATGGAGAGCTTAAGGCCTCTATGGGAAGCTTCTAATGTGTGTAGAGTATAGTTTTAGACTTATTCTTCCTAAATGATCAGCACATTCATTTTAATCTATCTCAATTATGTTTCTGTTGCATTGCACTTTTCCAACATGAAATACACTCTTATACCTATAAAAATTACTATAAAATGTTGATTAAAACAAAGTTTTCAAAATGCCACTGCAAATCTCTTTTGTTGTTATTTAGAAGTTACTTTCGGGTCTGACACGACTGAGCAACTTCACTTTCACATTTCACTTTCACACATTGGAGAAGGAAATGGCAACCCACTCCAGTGTTCCTGCCTGGAGAATCCCAGGGACGGGGGAGCCTGGTGGGCTGCCGTCTATGGGGTCGCACAGAGTCGGACACGACTGAAGTGACTTAGCAACAGCAGCAGAAGTTACTTTCTTGCATTATAATTATCAAATATTACCCCAGCTATACCACATTTTAGTCTTTATTGCTCCACTTTACAAATAAGATATGCATATATGCACATATATATATATGATATATAAAAGAAGTCTTGTCAAATCATTTGCTTTAAACTCTGACATTCCCCCAGTCTGTTGGTCTTATAACAGAAAATCTGAGTTCTCAGTGATGATTATCTTATTTTACTCCCATATAAGTATTTCTTTACTAATGCTTATACCTGAAGCTCTGGGAGGTTTTGTGTGTGTGTGTGTTTAATTCAATGCTGCAATCTCATACTTAAGAGAGTGTCTGGCACAAGGTAAGTACCTACCTAATGGCTGTTGGAATAAATAAAGCAATGATTGCCTGCATTAAATTTATTTCAGGGTGAAAATAGTAGCTATCTAATGGTACTGAAATACATCTTCCAGTTTGTTTAGAAAATCGTGACTACTTTTGTTCCAGAAGATTCTGATTCAGAAAAATCAAAGAGATAAACTCAGAATTGAATAGCAGATGACATAAAAACATAGTAGGCAATGCAAACCCCAGTGGGGATTCCTTTCCAAACCAAAAGGAAATTCGGAAGCCCTTTCTTCTTGCCACTACCTTTGAGCCCAGTCCCATTAGCAACAATAGACCCATTTCCTCCCTAATTTATCCACATAGGCAGATCAAATTTAGAACTCTTAGCCTGTAAACATTTAAAAGAAAGCTCTTTATTGGGATGAAAAACACAAGTTGGAATCAAGATTGCTGGGAGAAATATCAATAACCTCAGATACGCAGATGACACCACCCTTATGGCAGAAAGCAAAGAAGAACTAAATAGCCTCTTGATGAAAGTGAAAGAGGAGAGTGAAAAAGCTGGCTTAAAACTCAACATTCAGAAAAGTAAGATCATGGCATCCGGTCCCATCACTTCATGGCAAATAGATAGGGAAACAATGAAAACAGTAACAGACTTTATTTTGGGGGGTGGGGGTGGTCCAAAATCACTGCAGATGGTAACTGCAGCCATGAAATTAAAAGACACTTTCTCCTTGGAAGAAAAGCTGTGACCTGCCAGCAGGTCACAGGTTGGTAATGTCTCTGCCAACAAAGGTGCGTCTAGTCAAAGCTACGGTTTTTCTAGTAGTCACGTATGGATGTGAGAGTTGGACTATAAAGAAAGCTGAGTGCCAAAGAATTGATGTTTTTGAACTGTGGTGTTGGAGAAGACTCTTAAGAGTCCCTTGAACTGCAAGGAGATCAAACCAGTCAATCCTAAAGGAAATCAGTTCTAAATATTCACTGGAAGGACTGATGCTGAAGCTGAAACCAATACTTTGGCCATCTGATGTGACGAACTTACTCATTGGAAAAGACCCTGATGCTGGGAAAGATTGAAGGCAGTAGGAGAAGGGGACGACAGAGGATGAGATGGTTGGATGGCACCACTGACTCGATGGACATGATTTGCGTAGGCTCCAGGAGTTGGTGAGGGACAGGGAAGCCTGGTGTGCTGCAGTACATGGAGTCGCAAAGAGTCAGACACAACTGAGCGACTAAACTGAACTGAACTGGAAAATGCAATGGTGGAAAAAGCCCCACCTGCAATCACCTTTTTTTCTGAGTTTTTTAAATGAGGTTATTGGTGTCTACTAAAACTTAGTCGCAATCTGAAAGTAGAGTTATTTTATTCGGTGGGAATATTTAGGACTCCGAGTCTGGGAGATAGTATCTCAGTAGCTCTGAGAAAACTACTCCAAGGAGGCTGGAGGGGGAGTCAGACTGTATTTGCGTTTGCAACAAAGGAAGAAGGCAGTCTGAACGTCAAAATCAGATATCACATTAAGGAATTTAGCTTTCTGTGTATGGGAAGACGCAAGTCTCTGGGCTCACTAAGCTATTCCCTTCATATGTACCTAAGCTATTTTCTGTTTCCTTTTTCAACTTAAGGAGTGGCAGGTGGGGCAGAAGGCTGCATCCTGTATTCCCTCCCCTCCTCCCCTGGGCTTCTCAGCAATCATCATGGGGGTTGGTGGCATCTTCAGGATTGCCATTTGGAGAGTCCTCATTCACATTTGCAGGCCAGAATCGCCGATGGCTGTGACATTTCTTGTTTACTGATATGGCAGGGGATGTTTTCATTTCACACTGGGATGTCCAGTTATATTATTTGTGTCTGATACTAGACCACATATTTGAGCTTCTCTTAGCTCTTAGCTTCATTTGCTTTATAAGGAAAATCAGAGTCAATTGTCTTAAATCATCAATAGAAAAAGGAATACACACATTCAGCCACTCCAATCTGTAACAAGGACTCAGCTTCGATACTGCTTTAAAAGAAGTAGAGGATTATTTCTCACTGATTTGTTGCTCTGAAAGTTCTTGCCACAAAAGTGAGTCCCCCTCTCATTTTAGTAAAATCAACTCTGGTAACGTTGGGCACTAATACATGTTACAGGCAATATTGTGCACAAATAATAAAATTATTTTCCTAAGAGAGTACTTGGGGTTCCTCAGTGGCTCAACGGTAAGGAATCTGCCTGCAATGCAGGAGATGCACACAGGAGGTGCTAGTTCAATCCCTGGGCCAGGAAGATCCCCTGGAAGAGGGCATGGAAATCCATTCCAGTAATTTTGCCCAGAGAATCCCATGGACAGAGAAGCCTGGTGGGTTTCAGTCCGTAGGGTGGCAAAGAGTCAGACATGACTAAAGCAACTGAGCATGCAAGAGAGTACTTAGAGGAATAATGCTTATTCTTTAGCTTATTTCTAAGGAAGGATGATCACATAAAGAAATCTCTCTATGTTTTTTCACTTGCAAATGTCCTAATTTGAAAAATCTCTAAGAGCATGGATAGCAGTTGGTATACATATTTTCAGGTCCTCTCTGTAACAAAGAATATAGTCAATCTTGGACGGTAGAACAAATTAAGTTCTCAAACAATCTCTTCTTTTTTTTTTCAATATTTAAATCTTTTTTTTTTTTATTTTACAATATTATATTGGTTGGTTTTGCCCTACATTGACATGAATTCGCCCCAGGTGTACATGAGTTCCCCCTCCTGAACCCCCCTCAAACAATCTCTTCAAGTCTTCCATGCTTTGGCTCAGAGTAAGCAATATATAAACCTCCTTTTAAAATCTGAAAATTCTCTTCCTTCAAGAAGGACAATATGAACTAGAGATTTCCTTTCTGTCAAGCAGCATGCCATATTATTGGTTTGGATCATCCATTTGCAGAGCAGGAATAGAGATGCAAACATAGAGAATGAATTTGTGGACATGGAGGAGGGCAGGAAAGAATGGCGCAAACTGGGAGAGTAGCATTGACATACGTACACTGTCACATGTAAAAGAGGTAGGTAGTGGGAAGCTGCTGCACAGCACAGGGAACTCAGCTTGATGCTCTGTGATAACCTAGAGGGGTAGGGAGGGGAGAGACATTCAAGGGGGAGGCGATATGTATAATTATGGCTGATTGACTTTGTTGTATGTCAGAAACCATCACAACATTGTGAAGCAATTATGCTGTGCTGTGCTGTGCTCAGTCGTGTCCGACTCTCTGCGACCCCCTGGCCGGCAACCCGCCAGATTGCCCTGCCCCATGGGATTCTCCAGGCAAGAACGCTGGAGCGGGTTGCCATTTCATACTCCTGAAGCAATTATATTCCAATTTGAAAAATCCTTTAAAATCATTTTTTTTTGCAGCAGCAGCAGCCTTTCAAACTCTTTTTCACCCCAAGTAATTTTTAAAACCTCAGATCATTTTAAAATATAGTGTTCCTAAAACAATTTTATAGATATATACCATGATATTATTTGGTTTGCAGTCTAACTTTTTATATTATAGATGGAATAATCTGACTATGAATTAGTTTATCTCAGTCCCTGGAAGCTTTCTGGAGACTCCTCTCCCATCTCAGTGAACTTTTCACTCCTAAATTGTCACCATAAACTGTAATGATTCTAACCCCTTCCAGGGAATGAATCCTGACAGTCTGCCCCAGGCAGAGACTGTAAACACTATTAGTCAATATTTCATTTGAAATGTTCTGTTATGCTGTGCATTCACCAAAAAAAAAAAAAAAGTGTCATTTGGGAAAGACAATAAGGTAATGAAGTCAGAAAAAAAAAATAATCATTATTGTAAATTATATAACCAAAATAGTTGTTTGAAGAAAAAATTTAAAAAACTTTGCATACACTTGATTTGTTTTTTATTATATACTCTTAGCCTCTTCGCATGGTTACAGATACAGTCGTGTAAATTATACTATAAACTCAGAGAGTCACCTTGACAGAGTTGAGCATTTAGCTTTGATGTAATTTAATGAAACATTTTGATATGAGAATTTCTGATTTAATTATAAGTCCTATTCTTTGCTTACCTGTCTGCAAGCAATACAGTTCTCTGAACTTCATTTTCCTTATTCATAAAACATACCTCATAACGTATCCATAAAAACAGAAACGAATACTTTTAAGTATCCCTGTGTCTTTTCTATGTTTGACTTCAGTTAACAATTAGATATTTTTCCCTTTTTTTCTTTCCTTATACATTTAAGCATTGACTAAATAAAGTTCATTATTTAAGGCAAGATAAGAGAAAATGAAGTATAATTTTTTTTCTCTGTTCCTTTGGGCCTCTTCCTTCCCCTGTAGGTTGCATTGTGCATCTGCGTTATGTATTAACCAAATCCCTCAATGGCCTGCTCAACCAGAAAGATCAATTTTTCTTCCTCTGACTTCAGCATGTAACTCCTTAAAAGATAACATGCCTTTCTCAATCTTATAAGGGGTCATGGTGACCCACCACTCACCTTCTATGTGCAGACATCTTTGGTGAACTTTATGTACAATGCCAATAAATCATCTCCCTTAAAGATAGTGACTGATATGGAGCAGACTAGCTTGAATATTTACTTATGATCTTATCAATGTCACTAGCTGTATTACTTGTAATCTGCCTGTTTTACGTGATTATTGTTTCTTGCATTACTACGTGTATGACTGAGCCTCCAATAAAAATAATTATGTCGCAGCAACTTGAAACAATTGACCACGTCAAATATGATTGAAATATTAACAGTGTAACCCTAGAAATGGGAAGAAGCAATAAGAGGGAATCATTTCCTGCACCATTACTGACTAGTAAGACAGGTGGTCCAGTGGCTACTGTTAACAGGACCTAGTCCAGTAATAATGCACTGTACTGTCCATCAACAAAATCTGCCTCACCTGGGGAATGAGCATTTCTAGGGCCATGGGTCAAATTGGCCGCAAAATGCCTCCCAAATTTTGGTCAACATTAAAACCAAAAGAGATGTGACCGTGAAATAAAGTGTCTCCCACCATCCAGTTGTATAAGAATTAAGTCAATAAGCACTGAAGTTTCCGACCTACAATACACCCTGAGAGAAATTCAGCATGAAGATCAAGGTGAGGCACTTGGTTCCCTGGGAAAACTGACAGAACTGACCTTCAGATAGTTAGATCTTTTCTGGAGAAAATTTTATGAACCCAGTTTCTTACAGTTTCCTATAGCTAGAAGAGCACCAAAGACATTAAATAAGATATATCCCTTGGAGCAACTGAACTGAACTGAAACTGAATCCATTGAAAAAAGCAGTAAACATCTACCAGGATATGTGCTTGATCTTTGTGTACCCCTTTGTTAAAATGACGCATGCACTGGCCTCCCCTTGCTGCTGTGAGGTAGTCCCCCAAAGTTTCTAAAAGACTGTCTCCTGGGTTATAATCCTCAGATTCGTTCAAATAAAGTTTTCCACTTTTTTCTTAAATTGACAACTGGTTAAATTCTTCATAGGCAAAATCATCCTGTCAGTCTACACACACACACAAAGTAATCTTGAGTGGTTACAAGGGCAATCAGTTTGAACCAACAGATCAGTTCAGTTTCTGGAAATTGACATTGAACAGTTTTGAGCTTCCATATTAAACCTTCCCAGCTTAGTGTGGTATCTCTCCATTTATTGTATCTTCTTTGATTTATTTCAACTTTGTTTTATTATTTTCATCATATATACAGATTTTGTATATGCTTTGGAAGATTTATACCCATTTCATGTGTTAGTACTTTGGGAAATTGCTCTTTTTAATTTCTAAGTATTCATTGCTGGTCTGAGCTCCAACACTGGGCCATCCTCACTGCAGGTGGGGTGAGCCATAGAGCTCAGTGTGCACTTTCCCCTCCTTCTTAGCTTCTTAGGTCACCCCACCACTGTGAGCCCAGATGGGGCAAGCTGGGCTCCATATGCTTGCTTCCTAGGGGCTTCCCTCGTGGCTCAGTCAGTAAAGAATCCACCTGCAATTCAAGAGACATGGGTTTGATCCCTGGGTCTGAAAGATCGATCCCCTGGAAAAGGAAATGGCAACCCACTCAAGTGTTCTTGCCTGGGAAATCCCATGGACAGAGGAGCCTGGCAGGCTACAGTACATGGAGTAGCAAGAGCCAGACACAACTTAGCAAATAAACCACCACCAGCAGCATATAAAAATGTAATTGGCTTTAAATATTAACTTGTAACTGGACTTCTTGCTAAGGTCACTTTATAGTTTTGGCATCTTTTGGTATATTTTTAGGATTATCTGTATAGACTTTTTAAAAGTCTCAGCTGTTATTCCTGTCTTTCTGTTTCCAATGGCATATATTTTAGTGGTAAATTTTGTACCACATTTACTCAATGTTCTGCTCTTTTTTGTTTTTAACAATGTTTTATATGTTTCAGTTTGTATAATTTCAAGCTGACCTGTTTTCAGGTTCACTGATATTTCCTCTGGTGTGTCAAATATACTCATTAAACTGTCAAAGTTATTTTTCATCTTTGTAAATGTGTTTTTACATTTGGTTCTTTCTTACAATTTCTGTGTATCTGCTGAAGTTAACCAGTGGACCATGCATATGAAAAGTCTCTTTTTCTCAAGAAACTTTCTTCTCTTTTGCTCAAGAGAATTGTTTTAAGATTCATATCTAGTATTATATCTGTTCCTGTTTTTTGCTGGTTTCTTGAAATGTGCTGTTTCTTGAAATGTGCTCATAAGTTTCCGGTGGAAAGTAGGTACATTGACTTGAGCAGTAGATACTGAGGCAAATTAATTGTTATGACTACAAGGGGTATAGCTACACTTTCCTTCTGCTGCAATTTTAATGTGGAAGATTGAGTCAGCGAAGTCAGAAGTTAAGGTGGGTTCCTGATTTCTTCTTGTGATACCCTCTAGAATCAAATGTCTCAAATTCCTCTGACATTATCTTGCCTTTAGAGCTAAGGCTGGTTTTCAGGAGGATTTCTCCCATACAAGGTCCATTCCACACTTGATTTAGGTCTCCTCTGCACCTTAACCCTTGTAGTGTCTTTCTTCATGAACTTTCCCTTCTGCAAGCAATGTTAGTACTTTGCTCTAGTTGATGTTGATGTTTGTTACTCTGGAGATGGTTTTGAAGGAGAAGGAAAAGAAGCACTTCCTGTCATTTTGCTTACTCTTTGGTCTTAGGCAGACACTGAGTCCCTGGGTCATATTGAGAGAGTCATTTCCTAGCCAAGTTGATAAGAAGTCTAGGGGTCCCCAAGGAGAGAAGGGTCTGGAATTCTCAAGGAGGAAGAAAGGACAAACCTTTTTTTCCCCTCTACATTCCTTAGGATTATATAACAATAATGTATCCTGCCTGAGGACAGCCTCTGGATTAAACCTTCTGGCTTATCTTGTTATTTTAAAATGTAAATTATGGGAGTAGGTCTGGTGAGGTCTTTACAACCTCCAGACTGTTCTTTTGATTCATTGGAGAGTATATAACTCCATTGCTAACACTAGCAAGCGGGTACTCTTTCTACCCCCTTCTGATGTCTATGTCAGAAGCTTTCTCTATCTCCTTTATACTTTAATAAAACTTTATTACACAAAAGCTCTGAGCGATCAAGCCTCATCTCGGGCCACGGATTGAATTCTTCTCCTCCGGAGGCCAAGAATCCCAGTGTCTTTGCATGGTTCAGCAACAACCTTTCAATATGAGACTGTCACCTACAAATTGGCACTTGTCATGGGCACTTGCCATCTACCTATCTACCTCTATAAGGATTAAATCACATATGGCTGCAGTTGCTGATCTTCAACACCCCTTGAAAGGAGTTCAGTGTGGAGAGTAGAAATGAGACACTCTGTGCCCAGGGAAAAGCTGGCAGGACAGGTCTTCAGATGGTTAGATATTTTCAGGAGCCAGTTTTATGAGCCCAAGTCTGGTATCTTCTGATATGTAGAAAAGCACTAAAATCCTTCATGATGATGACTGGTCTTCATGACTAGCAAAGCTTCAGGAGACTAGCAGAAAGCTTTCAGAAAAATATACGGTTGATTGCTTATATACTCCCTTCACCAAAATCACATATACACTAACCACTACCCTTGCCTCTCTGGAGCAGTTTCTCAGAGCTACCTGAGGCGCCGTCTCCCAGGCTGCAACCCTCATTTTGCCCCCAGTAAAACTTGACTGGCAACTCTCATATTGTGTGTGTGTGTGTTCTGTTTGTTTGTTTGTTTTGAGTGTGCAGACCTTCCCAATTATCAGACCCATCCTTTGGTGTTCCTCTGAGCCAATCCCTTTGCCTGCTCCTTCCCACTGAATGGGCTTTTTTTTTTAATTTCCCAAGATGCAATTGATATTCATCTGTGCTCTAAAAGCACCAGGTTCTATTTTTCTTCCCAAAATGTTTTAGAACTCTATTCTGTAAAAGAGGGAGAAGGATCCAAACAATGCTCCATGCCTTTCCCACGGTTACAAGTATTCTCCTCCCTCATCCTTTACTGATAGGAAATGGATTGTTTTAGAGGACCCTCATCCTGCCGCCAATTTTATTAAGAAGAACCTACAATTAATAATCCATTTTGTTCCTCTGGACCACATGTGGTTCTGTATTTTCTTACTACTGTTAGTCATTCAGTTGTATTTGACTCTTTGCAACCTCATGGATTATCGCCCACCAGCCTCCTCTGTTCATTGATTCTCCAAAGCAAGAATACTGGAGTGGGTAGCCATTCCATTCTCCAGGGGATCTTTCTGACCCAGGGATGAGATCTGGGTCTCCTGCATTGCAAGCAGATTCTTTACCATCTGAGGTACCAGGGAAGCCCACTTTTTTTTTTTTTAACTACATCACACTCAATTCTTTGAAATTAATTAAAAATTCTTGTTGAATTTTTCTTATCGGTGTCTGGTAGCATCTTCCTCAAGTAAGCAAATGTTCACATCCAATCTCTTCTTGGAGGTGACTGTCTCTCTTTAGGTTTTGGGCTAATCGGTGGCTCAGTATACTCAACCCTCTGAGAAGTTCAAGAAAAAGTTGTTTTTGTGAATCTACTGATAGTCCCTATTTTTTGTTGTGTTTTTATTAGGGTGGTAGCATTGTTTTCTTCAGCTTTCTACTCCATAAATTGAAGCTGGAAGTCACCTTGAACTGGAGTATTGCCACCCTTAAGCAAGTTCACGCCAAAAACCTAACAATATAAGCAAAAAAAAAAAGTGAACAGTGTATTTTTTTATCTAATACCCCTCCAAGATGCAAGTTCATTTCTTTCCACTCTTTTACAGCCAAGTATTTTAAGAGAGTTTACTATGCTCATGGCCTCCATATCATATCACAGACATCAATACAGTTTCATTTGTTATCTGTGTAGTTTTGTCATTTAAATAATTGACATTGTCACTATTAAATTCACTACATTCTATGAATATTTTTTGTTACCATTTTACTTGATGTCTTAGCAACATATGACACTCTTTAATTAGTTTCTTCTTTAAAAAACTCTTTTTTCCCTTAGTTCCATGACCCCGGTCTCCAGGTTTTTCACCTAGGAGTCTGGTTGCTATTTCTGAGTCTCTTTTGCAAGCTAATCTTCTTCCTCTAAGACATTCAACTTTGAAGTCCCTCAAGACTGGAATCAAAGTCCTATTATTCTCATTCATTTACTCCTACAGATTCAACTACTCTCTTTACACAAAAGCATTTCCATGTTTACATATTCAATATAGGCTTCTATTTATAACTCTGATTCACTTTCTCCCCATCTTTACTGAGGTATAACTGACAAAATTGTGAGTTGGTATATATTTTAAATGTATGCCATAATGATTTATGTGCACATTGTTAAAGGATTCCCCCATGAAGTTAAATTAACATATCCCTCACCTTACACATTGTTTTGTTTTTTTTTTTTTTTTGGTAAGAATATTTAAATTCTACTCTCTTAGCAAATTTCAATTGTATAATACAGTGTTATCAACTATAATCACCGTATTATACATTAGATCCTCAGACCTTACCTGTCTTATGACTGAAACTTTGCTTTCTTTTTCTAGCCTCTCCCTATCTTCTCCACCACCGCCATCTCCCCTCACTGCAGCCCCTGCAACAAGTTTTCTATTGTCTTTTTCTTTCATAACTCTCATTCTCAATGTATTTAAAGTATTTGCAACTTGAAGCATTCTCAACTGAACTCATGCTTCTTTATCCTCGTTCACTAATGAGTCCCTACTGAGCTGTCTCTCCAATCTAACCTCCTTGGGGTTACTCTTAGCACATTGATGGATGATCAGATAGAGTTCTGGGCCACCTATCTGATAGTTTACTCATGCTTCCGGTCCTGCTTATGCTCAGCCCAAATGTGGTGCTTTCATTTGCAGTGATCCATTGGAAGGACTGATGCTAAAGCTGAAGCTCCAATATTTTGGCCACCTCATGCAAAGAGTTGACTCACTGGAAAAGACTCTGATGCTGGGAGGGATTGGGGGCGGGAGGAGAAGGGGACGACAGAGAATGAGATGGCTGGATGGCATCACCGACTCGATGGACTTGAGTTTGAGTGAGCTCCAGGAATTGGTGATGGACAGGGAGGCCTGGCGTGCTGTGATGCATGGGGTAGCAAAGAGTTGGACACGACTGAACGACTGAACTGAACTGAACTGAACTGAACTTGGGTAGGGCTACCCATGTTCAGAACTTAGTGGGTCTGACAGAATCTGTCTTTGGCCACAGAATCACCTGCTGCCACATAGTTGAATAAGCCATCGCTAACCTACCCACTAAGACACCAAGAGCTACTTTTCAAATAGTGTGTTTTTATATGTTACTGATGATGTGATTTGTTTGAGAATCCTAGGCATTCTATGCTGTGATCCTGTTTTGGGTGGGGGTGGCTTAAAATTCACACAAGCATCTTTATCCACCACGGCTACCTCTAAAACTAGAATGTCCTCCTGATTCCATGGCTCAAGCAGCCGTCCTCACTGTTCCCATAGCCTGGAAATGCTGCAGAATTATTTCCCTATCTGGACCCAGTTCAGAGCGGGCAGAGCTTTATTCGCTCGGTGACTGGGCTGGAGGAGTGCCGAATGTGACGCCTCCCGCAGGCCTGCTTACCAAGTAAGAAGGTTGTAATGCAATGACGTGTCCTTTATTAGAGGAGGATGTCCCACCATACCTCAGCCCACTGGACCCCAGGCTTCTTAACTTATATGGTTGGCCATAAATCTTGCTATGATTTATTTCTCACCTTCTCAAATGTCATGTACATTGGTCACATCTCGCTCATTTGGTGCAATTCACATGATGGCAGCAATAGAGTGGATCAAGGTGGTGTTCTGCAGAATAACCAGATGATTCACGTCCCTTTGAACTACAGTATGACAGAGGGCAGGAGAGTAATATAGTCCGTGTGTGTGTGTGTGTGTGTGTGTGTGTGTTGAGTTGCTTTACTTCTGTCTCACTTTTTGTGATCCTATGGACTGGAGCCTGCTAGGCTCTTCTGTCCATGGGATTCTCCAGACAAGAATACTGAAGTGGGTTGCTGTGCCCTCCTCCAGGGGATCTTCCTGACCCAGGGATCAAACCCATGTCTCTTTTGACACATCTCCTGCATTGGCAGGTGGGTTCTTACCACTAGGGCTGCCTGGGAAGCCCAACCTAGTCCATCAGTTCAATTCAGTTCAGTCACTCAGTCATGTCTGACTCTTTGCGACACCATGAATCACAGCACACCAGGCCTCCCTGTTCATCACAACTCCCAGAGTTCACTCAAACCCACCTCCATTGAGACGGTGATGCCATCCAGCCATCTCATTCTCTGTCATCCCCATCTCCTCCTGCCCCCAATCCCTCCCAGCATCAGAGTCTTTTCCAGTGAGTCAACTCTTCACATGAGGTGGCCAAAGTATTGGAGTTTCAGCTTTAGCATCAGTCCTTCCAAAGAACACCCAGGACTGATCTCCCTTAGAATGGACTGGTTGGAGCTCCTTGCAATCCAAGGGACTCTCAAGAATCTTCCCCAACACCACAGTTCAAAACCATCAATTCTTCAGCAATCAACTTTCTTTACAGTCCAACTCTCACATCCATACATGACCACTGGAAAAACCATAGCCTTGACTAGACGGACCTTGGCTGGCAAAGTAATGTCTCTGCTTTTTAATATGCTGTCTGCTGCTGCTGCTGCTGCTAAGTCGCTTCAGTCATGTCTGACTCTATGCAACCCCATATACAGCAGCCCACCAGGCTCCACAAACCCTGGGATTCTCCAGGCAAGAACACTGGAGTGGGCTGCCATTTCCTTCTCCAATGCGTGAAAGTGAAAAGGGAAAGTGAAGTCGCTCAGTCGTGTCCGACTAGTAGCGACCCCATGGACTGCAGCCTACCAGGCTCCTCTGTCCATGGGATTTTCTAGGCAAGAGTACTACAGTGACTTGCCATTGCCTTCTCCGAATATGCTGTCTAGGTTGGTCATAACTTTCCTTCCAAGGAGCAAGCGTCTTTTAATTTCATGGCTGCAATCAGCATCCGCAGTGATTTTGGAGCCCAAAAAAATAAAGTCTGACACTGTTTCCACTGTTTCACCATCTATTTCCCATGAAGTGATGGGACCAGATGCCATGATCTTCGTTTTCTGAATGTTGAGCTTCAAGCCAACTTTTTCACTCTCCTCTTTCATTTTCATCAAGAGGCTTTTTAGTTCCTCTTCACTTTCTGCCATAAGGGTGGTGTCATCTGCATAGCTGAGTAATTGATATTTCTCCCAGCAATCTTGATTCCAGTTTGTGCTTCTTCCAGCCCAGTGTTCCTCATGATGTACTCTGCATACAAGTTAAATAAGCAGGGTGACGATATACAACCTTGACACACTCCTTTTCCTATTTGGAACCAGTCTATTGTTCCATGTCCATTTCTAACTGTTGCTTCCTGAACTGCATACAGGTTTCTCAAGAGGCAGGTCAGGTGGTCTGGGATTCCCATCTCTTTCAGAATTTTCCACAGTTTGTTGTGATCCACACAGTCAAAGGCTTTGGCATAGTCAATGAAGCAGAAATAGATGTTTTTCTGGAACTCTCTTGTTTTTTCCATGATCCTGCGGATGTTGACAATTTGATCTCTGTTTCCTCTGCTTTTTCTAAAACTGCAGTTTTCTAAAACTGCCTTGGAGCACAGAATGAAGCAGGGCAAAGGCTAATAGAGTTTTGCCAAGAGAACACACTGGTCATAGCAAACACCTTCTTTCAATAACACAAGACTCTACACATGGACATCACCAGATGGTCAACACTGAAATCAGATTGATTATATTCTTGCAGCCAAAGATGGAGAAGCTCTATACAGTTAGCAAAAACAAGACCAGGAGCTGACTGTGGCTCAGATCAAGAACTCCTTATTGCCAAATTCAGACTTAAATTCAAGAAAGTAGGGAAAACCATGAAACCATTCAGATATGACCTCAATCAAATCCCTTATGATTATACAGTGGAAGTGAGAAATAGATTTAAGGGACTAAATCTGATAGATAGATGCCTGATCAACTCTGGATGGAGGTTCATGACATTTTACAGGAGACAGGGATCAAGACTATCCCCATGGAAAAGAAACGCAAAAAAGCAAAATGGCTGTCTGAGGAGGCCTTGCAAATACCTGTGAAAGAAGAGAAGGGAAAAGCAAAGGAGAAAAGGAAAGATATAAGCATCTGAATGCAGAGTTCCAAAGACTAGCAAGGAGAGATAAGAAAGCCTTCCTCAGAGATCAATGCAAAGAAATAGAGGAAAGCAACAGAATAGGAAAGACAAGAGATCTCTTCAAGAAAATTAGAAACACCAAGGGTACATTTCATGCAATGATGGGCTCGATAAAGGACAGAAATCGTATGGACCTAACAGAAGCAGAAGATATTAAGAAGAGGTGGCAAGAATACACAGAAGAACTGTACAAAAAAGATCTTCACGACCAAGATAATCACGATGGTGTGATCACTCACCTAGAGCCAGACATCTTGGAATGTGCATTCAAGTGGGCCTTAGAAAGCATTACTACAAACGAAGTTAGTAGATGTGATGGAATTCCAGTTGAGCTATTTCATATCCTGAAAGATGATGCTGTGAAAGTGCTGCACTCAATCTGCCAGCAAATTTGGAAAACTCAGCAGTGGCCCCAGGACTGGAAAATGTCAGTCTTTATTCCAATCCCAAAGAAAGGCAATGCCAAAGAATGCTCAAATTACCGCACAATTGCACTCATCTCACATGCTAGTAAAGTCATGCTCAAAATTCTCCAAGCCAGGCTTCAGCAATACATGAACATAGTCCATAGTCCATGCCAATTCAGAACCAGTGTTTACTAGTTTTTTCCTTGAGAAGTTTTTTTCTCCAATGCATAATTACATGACTGAAAGGCAGTAGAATCCTTGAGGGCCTGACTGGGGAAGATCACTCCATAGAACATTGATGTCACATTGCAAGATCCTTTCTCATGGACTTCCAGCCTCTCCTTCAATAAGTGGGTGAGTTCTGATTCTGAAAACTTATTTAGAATCATGTATGAAATGCTGATTTTTGGCTTGACTGTATATGTTACCTGTAAAAGGAGTGTCTTCTGAATCTGCTCTGGGAACAAGGTCAACTGGTGAATCTTCCATTTCTGCATAGGATATACATTCTGGATGCCCATTTTGACCCATTTCTCTATGATATTGCACTTATACTTAGTGTGAGCAATTGTTTTTGCTAAATTTCAGAGGCATCTATCTGAGTAGCACAGCAATGTGTGGCTGAACCACACCCACTCCATTTTGTCAGCTCCTCCATAGTCATGCTCCCTCCTCTCTCTGCATAATCAAGTTTCAGCCTACTCACAAAGAAGGCACCCAAGTCAGATAAGCTCACTATCAAGTTTAACCCTTGCCTTTGTCAGATAAGAATACTGTAAGAATGCCTTTTCCTGATACAGACACAGACGGTTAATGGTCATGAAACTGCTGGGAGAGGAAATAGTCCCAGTTCCAGTCTGTGCAGACATGCAACTCACGTGGTAGTCAGATTCTATTTTTAACTTTGATCCCTTAAATCCCCCCACTGTACTCCTTTCAGTGATGTGCGTGCAACTGTGAATGCCTCTGGATCATCCGTCTGCCTGACCCTTTCTTCCCGTATGTAAGTTACTCACAATAAGCTTCACAATGGCACTTGATTGAGTTGCCCACTTCATTTATTGGTCTCAAAGTTCTTTATCAGTTTGAAGGATATTATTCAACAGCTCTGCTTCCCCATATAGCATCACTGGGGTCTTTGCCATGGCATTAAATCTTGCATTGCAAGATTACTCCAATGTCTATAAACTGTCTCTAATCTAACTTCATACTCTGCACCCCTTTGAAAACACTTCCCATGTCCACTGTCCTAGATCTTATTGACACATATTAGAAATTCTGCAGCTCCTTCCATGGATTATACTTTTCTTCCCTTAGGAAGCTCAGCGTCTTATCATTCATACTGTCTTGAGATCCAACTTCTGTTAATGGTCTGGTTGAAGAGAGGTAGGGTACATCTTGAGAGGTGTGAACTTTGTCTTGAAAGAAACTTGCCTGATTTAAGTATTTTTCATAAACTTCAAACATGACGGAAGGGCCAAGATTAGGGGGAGACAGGTGAGGTGCCTGGAAGATCTTGGGGCCCTAGAAGACCCTGAATTTTCACAACCTTGAGAGTGAGAGCCCCTTCAAATGTTGCTCTCTGTGTGCTTCACTTGCCTCGTCCCCGACCCAGGCATGCGGGAGGAGAGGTACTATCTAATCAATGTGCGTGTGTTTCACTTCTGTAGGCCTAGTGGATTCAGTGGAAACTTATTGGATCAAGAATCTCAAGTTCATCTACCCAAATAGCTCCATCTCAAGCTTCGTGGACACATTCACTTCCTGTTAAGTCTCAGACTTTGGGGTAAGAGAAAGGTGGGGCTGATATCTCAGGCTTCTGTAAAGCTCTGCTATTTTATGATTAACTTCTGAGCCAAATCTTTCATTTTGTTTGTCCTCCAGCTGCAAGAAATTAAGGTTTCCTTAAATATTTCCAGAAAAACTTTCTGCTTTCAGTTTCTCTTGAAATGGTGATTTATCACCCACACCGTGTCATTGTCCCTCTTTAATGATTCAGTGGTACTCAGCAAGAGTCACCAAATGCCATTGTTTATAAGTACAGTTTCTCTCATATTTCTCAAATACCAGAGATATTGTATCAACAAATGAGATTCTTTCCATTTGCATAACATCTAAACTTACCATCAAAATATAGTTCAATAATTGTACTTTAGTACGCCAGGTGCTATCCATACCCCACTTACTATCAGCAGCAGAGTACTCAGTGCCAACCAAAGGGTGAATAAAGCAGCTGGAAGATTCTACTGTCTGTGTTCCCTCTTCATAGCAACTATTTTCATTCAAGTTCCCCAGAAACAGAGTGTAAGTTGAATAATGTCATGCAAGAGTTATCCTAGAGTGCTCTTGGTAGATACACCACTTAAGAAAGAGAAGAAATTGAGATTGGACACAAGGAGAAATTGATAGGTACAAATTGCTACTTGTAGGGATGAAACTTAAGCAGGCAATTTCCTAAGGCAGAAGGTAATGCCCAGTGGTAAACAGAGATATGAACCATCAAAAGTTATACACCTAGCAGCATCTGAGAATGACTACACTGGTCATGAAGAAGGGATTTGGAGACCACTCCAGTTTCCACTAAAGAACAGTTAAAGTAGTGGAAGTAGACTTTTAAAATAAAAATAGTCCTTTTATTAAAGATGACACAAAATCCAGAGTGAAGGAAAGTGAAAGTCACTCAGTCGTATCCGATTCTTTGCAACCCCATGGACTATACAGTCCATGGAATTCTCTAGGCCAGAATACTGGAGTGGGTAGCCTTTCCCTTCTCCAGGGGATCTTCCCAACCCAGGGATCGAACCCAGGTCTCCCATGTTGTGGGAGGATCATTTACCAGCTGAGCCACAGAATACTGGAGTGGGTGGGTAACCTACGCAGCAGATCTTCCCAGCCCAGAATCAAACCAGAGTATCCTGCATTGCAGGTAGATTCTTTACCAACTGAGCTAATCCAGAATGGACTACAACAAAATCACACTTTAAATGTTTTTCTCATGTCTTCCGGAGAAAAAGAGGGTTTATATTCAAAGGCAACTGGTGAAAACCTCTATGGATTTTGAGACAAAAAGATATGGGCAATAGGAAAGCACATTCAAGCACCAAGTGACACCATTTTTGGCCTCACAAGATGAGTTTGAGTACAAGGTGGTGGTTGTATTTGTAGCTTTGAGTAAATAGATTCTGAACTTGGAAATTATTTTAAATGATCATGGCACACTGTGCTCTCACCTATTAAAGAACTGTGAAGCAACAGCTCAGTAGCGGTCTTCCTCTAATGTGACAAATTTGCATGTTAGATGGATAGTTGGATAGATAGATAGTATGGTACTGGTAATGGTTTAGTCCCCAAGTTGTGTCCAACTCTTGCGATCCCATGGACTGTAGGCTGCCAGACTCCTCTGTCCGTGGGATTTCCCAGGCAAAAGTACTGGAGGGGTTGCCATTTTTCTCTCTAGGGGATCTTCCCAACCCAGGGATTGAACCCTCATCACCCGCATTGCAGTCTTCTGCATTGCAGGCAGATTCGTTACCTCTAACTAATTTCTAGTTTTGCTGAAACATATTTCTTTCCATCTACAAGAGAGATTGCACTAAGCACATAAGGTGACAGTTTGTTCTGTCTATGGTTACACTTCTGTCAGAATAGAGATCACTTTGTGAGAATAGAGGTCATAGTATTGGATAAAGTTAAAGCATCCTGTCTTGAGTTTTCCACCCCCAAATCCAAGGATCACTATCACCATTATATCAAACTTTTGAAAAAGATAGACCATAGTTATTGCAAATGATGTGTTGCCCATGATTAACAACAACAACAAAAATCTGTGGCTTCCTTGATTTTTTGGAAGCCTCTTTTAACCACTTAGTTATGAGAAAGAAAGCTTAAATAATCCTAGTGCTAAAGTTAGAACTCTTGTCTGTGAAATCCATCCCTCACCCAGATTAAAAGGAATAACATCAAACTGAATGCTGATGTACAGTTCCTGGGCTTCCCTGGTGGCTCAGAAGGTAAAGAATCCACCTGTACTACAGGAGAGCTGGAGTCTATCCCTGGGTTGGGAGATCCCTTGCAGAAGGGGATGACTGCCCACTCCAGTACTCTTGCCTGGAGAATCCCCATGGACAGAGGAGTCTGGCAGGCTACAGTCCATGGGGTCGCAAAGAGTTGGACACGACTGATCGACTAACACTTTCACTTCACATACAGTTCCTAGCATGTATGAAGGGATTAATACGTAAAGGAAGCCCTTCCTAATAAATATTTGTTGTCTCAATGATGTGTTGACTAATGGGTAGTTCCTGCCAGTTTTTCCAAGTTAGGATGAAAACTTCTAAGGCTCAATCACAACCCATCTTTTCCTGAATTGAAAATCAATAAAAGCAAATTGGAAAGAGGCATCATATGGGGACCTCAGCTTTCCTGAGAGACTGATGACTTAGGGGTGCAGCTTCAACAAATGCCCAGATACCCTTCCTGAGACTCCATCCTTATCCTTGATTTGGATTCATGCTCTTTTGAGTTTCAAGGAAAAGAGGCCTCACTCTTATCACCTGATAGCAGCGGGGCAGACCCATTCTGGAGGCAGGAAAACCCAAGGGAGGGAAACCACAAGTAATGTGGGCTCAGCACACATCACACCTTCTTCTTGCTGAAAAGGAACTGTACCAATAAAATACTGGATACCTACCAGCATGATAATAAAATTAATGATCTGATTTCCTTTCAGGGAAGAAGAAAGTATATATAAATTTAAAATGGCAAAACGTTTGTCTAGAGTCTCCTCCTGAAAGAGGATAGTTTGTTCACGAAAACAAAAAGAGTAATTAAGGTTTTTGTTTAAAAATGGTTTAGAAAATGGAGCTGGTGTTTGCATCCGATATTGAAATATGATGTCTCTGAACAGCCATGCAGTAATATTTCATACATATCCCAAAATAGATAATAAATAGCAAGTGGAAGAGAGAGAAAATTTTCATATAGGAAAACTAAAGATCTGTGGCATTCTAATTGCTATATTATCTGTGTACTTTTTTAACATGAATGGTATTTTTTAAAAAATATTTCCAAGAAAATAATTGCTCCACATTTAACATTAACTGAAAGTTAAAGGTGCATACTTAAATACTATCCTGTTGGGATAACTGCAATTTATTAAAAAACCCAACTTACAGAGCTCATGATGGCAAATTATATTTTTGACACATTGTAAGTTAGAAAATTCCATAGCTTATTGAAAAAAAGTATCAATATATTTGAATGGACAGATATTAGAGTAAAACTATGAATCATGGTGTGAATTAGATTAAAACTGAATAATTTCAAATAATAAAATACTTATTTCAAGCTTTCTTTAAAAAGCAACTATTTCATGATAAAAATAACTTGGAAGCTACTTTACAGATGTAGTTAAGTGAGTTTTAGCCAAATTTACAATAAGACATGAGAAGGAAAAGATATCAGCAAAGACCAAATGTGAAAAAAAAAAAAAAAGTGCATTGCTCTTGGGAAGGTCAGCATTTCAATGTGGATTTTGGAAGACAAGTTAGAGAAAGTATCATAATTACTGAAGCAGAAAAATCAAATGTACTTCCCAAAATGAAAGACAAGGTGAATTGTGACAGTTAAGTTGATTCTAACTTAGGACATTCATCCTCTAAGTATTTTTCATCTGTAGCCATGTAGACTCTTTATTTATTAAATGTTGGTGTACTGAATTAGAGTTCCAAATGTAAAATGCAGCCTTGAAACAGAAACACTCATTCATTGCTGGTAGGAATACAAGGCACAGCCACCTAGAAAGACAATGTGGCACTTTCTTGCAAAGCTAAGCATATCTGTACCACGCTCTCCAGCAATCACACTACCAGGTAGTTATCCAAATGAGTTAAAAACTTACGTTTACACAGAAACCTGTGCACGAATGTTTATAACAGCTTTATTCATAATTGCCCTAAAGTGAAAGCAACTAGCATGTCCTTTGGTAAGTGAATGGATAAACTGTGGCAAACACATACAATGGAACATTTCGTTCTGTTCCGTTCCGTCGCTCAGTCGTGTCCGACTCTTTGCGACCCCGTGGACTGTAGCCTACCAGGCTTCTCCGTCCATTGGATTCTCCAGGCAAGAATACTGGAGTGGGTCACCATTTCCTTCTCCAGGGGATCTTCCCGACCCAGGGATCGAACCCGGGTCTCCTGGATTGGAGGCAGACGCTTTAACCTCTGAGCCATTTAGCTATAAAAAGAAATGACCTATCAAGTCATGAAACTACATGAATAACCTTAAACACATACTTGAAATGAAAACAGTCAATCTGTAAAGTCGATGCAGAATATGATTCTAACTGTATGACATTCTCAAATAGGCAGCAACTATGGATTCACTAAAAAGGTCAGTAAAGAGGCTGCAGAATTTCAGGGAAGGAATAAGATTTAAATAGGAGGAACACAAAATTTTTAAGGCAATGAAACTATTCTGAAAGATATTGTAATAATGGATACATGTCATTGTATGTTTAACAAAACCCATAGAATACACAGCAAAAAGAGTTAACCCTAATGTCAATTATGTGCTCCTGCTCAGTCGTGTCCAACTTTTTGCAACTCTATGGACTGTAGCCCAGCAGGCTCCTCCGTCCATGTGATTTTCCAGCAAGAATACTGGAGTGGGTTGCCATGACCTCCACCAGGGAATCTTCCTGACCCAGGGATTGAACCCACCTCTCCTGCATTGCAGGCAGATCCTTTACCACTGAGTCACTAGTTCTCCAACATCACCCATGAAATATAGTTAATAATAAACTATCAATATTGGCTCATCAATCATAACAAATGTGTTACACTAATGGAGGATGTTAGTAATACAAAAAATGTGTGTGGCGGAGAGTGAGGGAAGTCTCTGTACTACTGCCCAATTTCTTTTCCGTACCGAACACCAGCCTAGAGAATAAAAATCTATTTTCAAAAAAAGTGAACGTATTCCATGACAGTGCTTTCTCTGGTCAAAGAATCAGGGATAAACTTTCACATCTCTTAGACATACTACCAAGAACTTCCAGATGTTCAAACTGGATTTGGAAAAGGCAGAGGAACCAGAGATCAAATTGCCAACATCCGTTAGATTATAAAAAAACCAAGAGAGTTCCAGAAACACATCTGCTTCATTGACTATACCAAAGCCTTTGATCGTGTGGATCACAACAAACTGTGAAAAATTCTTAAAGAGATGGGAATACCAGACCACCTTACTTGCCTCCTGAGAAATCTGTATGCAGGTCAAGAAGCAGCAGTTAGAACCAGACACGGAACAATGGACCGGTTCCAAACTGGAAAAGGAGTATGTCAAGGCTATATATTGCCACCGTGCTTGTCTAACTTCTATGCAGAGTACATCATGTGAAATGGCAGGCTGGATGAAGCACAAGCTGGAATCAAAATTGCAGGGAGAAATATCAATAACCTCAGATATGCAGATGACTCTACTCTTATGGCCAAGAAGAATTAAAGAGCCTCTTGATGAAAGTGAAAGAGGAGAGTGAAAAAGCTGGCTTAAAACTCAACATTCAGAAAGCTAAGATCATGGCATCTGGTCCCGTCACTTCATGACAAATAGATGGGGAAACAATGGAAGCAGTAACAGACTTTATTTTCTCGGACTCCAAAATCACTGCAGATGGTGACTACAGCCATGAAATTAAAAAGTGCTTGCTCCTTGGAAGAAAAACTATGATCAACCTAGACAGCGTGTTAAAAGGCAGAGACGATACTTTGCCAACAAAAGTCCATCTAGTCAAAGCTATGGTTTTTCCAGTAGTCATGTATGGATATGCAACTTGGATCATAAAGAAAACTGAGTGCTAGAGAATTGATGCTTTTGAACTGTTGTGTTGGAGAAGACTCTTGCAAGTCCCTTGGACTGCAAGGAGTGAAACCAGTCAATCCTAAAGGAAATCAATTCTGAATATTCATTGGAAGGAGTGATGCTGAAGCTGAAGCTCCAATACTTTGGCCACCTGATGTGAAGAACTTACTCATTGGAAAAGACCTTGATTCTGGGAAAGATTGAAGGCAGGAGGAAAAGGGGATGACAGAGGACAAAATGGTTGGATGGCATCACCAACTCAGCAAAGTAATGTCTCATCACTAACTCTATGGAGATGGTTTGAGCAACTCTGGGAGTTGGTGATGGACAGGGAAGCCTGGCATGCTGCAGTCCATGGGGTTGCAAAGAGTTGGACATGACTGAGCCACTGAACTGACTGATCTTGTTCAAACATTATCACTGTTTATTAAATTCAAGTTGTGTTTCTTGCTTTCACATGTATAAGCATAAACAAAGCATGAATATTAAGGTGTGCAATGAGTAAACAATCTATTATTTGTCTCCAGTCAAAAGCTCTTAGTTGCTGTCTGTGAAGATAAAGGAAATCTCCTGTGCTGTTCTTGAGTAACATTTTCATTTAGCAGATAAAATATGTACAGTGATCAGGAGGGAAGCTCAGCATAGCTACTGTTTGAAGTACTTTGGGGAGGGTATGGGATAATTTACATATGGGAGCTGTGATTGCAGTAGGCATCCCAATGCTTTTCCTCAGAGATTCACAAAAGTGAAGGGAAGCTGACTGCTTCCCTCAAGGCCTGTGAAAAGGAGGGCAAGGAGGCCTCTGAAAGAATGTCCACAAGATGGTCCAGAAGTCTGGTAGTCTGGAATGAATCCCAGCATTCAGCAAGAAGGCAAGAAGGGAGGCAGAGATCCCAGTTCATGATGTTCTTGATGCTGGAACTGGGCCTTTAATAACCTTGAAAATGCTTCTGTGTGGGACTTAAAAAGCTAATTAATAAAACTGTCATATCTCATGATCAAGCCAACTAGGGCATCGACTCCTATAAACTAAATATTACATGGTGATTGTTCTCAGTTGATCAACCCCCACAGCTGGAAGAGAGAATAGCTAAACAGTGGTCTTTCCTCGCTGTAGCCAGAATCCCTGCCCCCAAAGCCCATCAGGAGAGGGATGTTCAACAAATACTGTCAAGATCTGGTACTAAGTGTGGTTTGTTGAAATACAAGCACTGACCTTGAGGGCACTCACCAATTTAGCATGAAGTCCATTTTTCTCTGGGACACCAAACTGAAAAATTAATACCTCTGGAAAAGGACTGGGAATGTAGCAGTGTTTTTCATGGACACCACAGTATTGTCTAGAATATGGAGTTCATCTAAAGCTTCAAATTGAGGTTCAACTCAATTGAGAACTGGAGAAGGAAATGGCAACCCACTCCAGTATTCTTGCCTGGAGAATCCCATGGAAGGGGGAGCCTAGTGGGCTACAGTCCACGGGGTCGCAAAGAGTCGGACACGACTGAGCGGCTTAACTCACACACTCACTCAGCAAATAATATCCCCCAGTTGTCAGGGGAGTAGGACCAAACTGGACTGGACTCCACCCCTCTTCAAAGGTTAGAAGCCAAAGATCCAAGCCTTTAAGAGGAGGACACTTGGGGCTTTGAAAATCTGCTCAATGGACTGTTATGTCCCACAGCTGGCAGAAACTCAAGAATTGACCTGGATTGAATCAGAGAATGTTATTTACCCACCAACACACTCTTAAAAAAAAAGATGACAATCATGTACCTGAATGGAAATATATTCAGGGAATAGACTTGGCACAAATTTAAGACAAAAATCCATGTATCAAACTAGTTTTCTATTTTTGATCACTAATTATGCAGAATATTAAATCAAGGACAGTGTTTTAAGTAGGTTTTAGTTTAAAATTTTCTATTATCTATGTTTGCCTCTTTTCCTCAATTCATACAGAAGACAAATATACCCAGATAAATCGAATAAATCCAAGATGCCTCCAAAATTTAGATCCAGGTTAAAACATATATATAAATGCCAGTAATGAAGAAATGAGATCAGAAGTCCTGTGTCAGGGAGTTCTCTGGTGATCTAGTTTAGGATTCGTCACTTTTTCTGCTGCAGCATAGGTTCAGTCCCTGGTTGGGGAACTGAGATCTGGCAAGCTGCATGGTGCAGACAAAAAAAAAGTCCTTGGTGACCTGAAGGCACAAAGAATAAATGTGGAGATATATGCCTGTGAATGAAGCTTGATGCAGACATCTGTGCTGAGAAGTGCTCCCAAGAAATGAAGTTGATAAAAGTAAATTTTTAATGCTTCACTTTCACTCTAAAGACAATTAGCCACATTTATCCACAATTATTCATGGGACTCCAAGACAATTAAAACTCATAAGCTATAGGCTCTCATTAGCATGCTATTTAAAATAATCTAAATAAAGACAGGATGGTACTGTAAAGGGTGAAAGATAAACGTCTATATAAACCTAATTTTTCACTTGTGACCACTCACTTCCCCATCTGAACAATCCCGAAGGCGGCCAGCAGTGTCACACTAGGTATTAATACTGCAGGTCTTCTTAAACCAGGACGTTAATGGATCTGGGAGCTTGGGAAAGCAGGGGTGCTTACAAATCTATTCATCTGGGTCCTACAGATAGAACAAAGCAGAACTATGCCTGGCTAGCTGGGAAGACTTAAGCATGGTATTAATTCTCTCTGGGTTTCAGGTTCCTCATCTATTAAATGACGGAGAAGGCAATGGCAAGCCACTCCAGTACTCTTGCCTAGAAAATCCCATGGATGGAGGAGCCTGGTAGGTTGCAGTCCGTGGGGTCACTAAGGGTCGGACACGACTGAGCGAGTTCACTTTCACTTTTCACTTTCACACATTGGAGAAGGAAATGGCAACCCACTCCAGTGTTCTTGCCTGGAGAATCCCAGGGGCGGGGGAGCCAGGTGGGCTTCCGTCTATGGGGTCACACAGAGTTGGACACGATTGAAGTAACTTAGCAGCAGCAGCATCTATTAAATGAAAGGATTGAATTGGATAATGATTTGTAAGATAATTTCCAGTTTTAGCGTTCTATGATATTTTGAATATAATTCAGGCCTTTGATTCTGCCCTGAGCCATTTTTTTTTTTTTAACTTTGAAATGAAGCCAGATTTATCGTTCCTCTCTTTCCCAGTCTGCTCCCAAAGCACTTTGGTTTCTTTGTGGGCTGAGCTACTAAGGAGATACAGCATAAGCCAAATTTGATTTTGGAGATAATTACTCATATTTTCTGATTCAAATATCATATTTCAATATTTTAAAAGTATTGAGAAACAACATTCCAGATACTAATGGAAAGCTGACAGACTGTGGACACAGAAAGAAAATGTTATTTAACCTATTTTAGAGAAAAACAATTCTGTTATATATTTAGATTCAAAGAGGTCATATATTACCCCAAAATGTGAATGTTAGTCATGATTATTATTTAATGGACATAAAGAAAACATAAATTATGTTGAAGTCCAATGCTTACTCTAATATAAAGGACAAAAAGATAGCTGTAACCAAAAAAAAAAGAAGAATATTCAAATATTCAGATTGTTATTAACTACACATTAAATATCTCTGGGATTTTTCAGTATAAAATATGTTTCTCTAATTTTGAGCAATTGATTTAAGAATTAGAGTATAGGGTTCCTTCTGATAGATTCAGTGATTAGCAGAACTAAAACCCCTCTCTGAGCTAGATTCAGCAATGAAGAACACAATTTTGATTTTAATTCTCAATAAAAAATTTGCTCTCTATCACTTTTGGAAACTATCACTATCTATCACTAATGGAAACACTTTCCTGTTTCCATAGAGAATATGATGCAATTTCCATATAACTATGTCCTCAAGATACCCAAATCAAGTTTGCTTTCCCTAGTTTGCATTTGTGTGTTTTACCTTGGTTTGGAAAGATTTCAAACCTTGGGCCAGGTTCTGTGGCTCATAATTTAGAGATGAGTTGTTAATTAAAACTTAATATTGCTGCTTGTAAAACATAATTTATAAAACCTCATGAACTTATTAAACTATGCACCCATATACTGGATTGAATACTATCCCTCCAAAATTCATGTGACCCAGAACCTCAGAATGTGACCTTAATTGGAAATAATATCTTTGCAGATGTCATAAATTAAGCTGAGGCCGTACCGGGGACTTTCCTGGTGGTCCAGGCATTGAGACTTCACCTTCCAGTGCAGGGGCTGAGAGTTCCATCCCTGGCTGGGGCGCGAAGATCCCACAGCCTCACAGTCAAAACACCGGAACATAAACAGAAGAAATATTGTAACAAATTCAATACAGACTGAAAATAATGGTCCACATCAAAAAAAAAAACTTAAGAAAAAAATGAGGTCCTACTGGATTAGAAGGGACCCTAAATCTAATACAACTGCTGTTCTCATAAGAAGATGAGACTTTGGACCAAGAAACAGACATGGAAGGAAGACAACCAGGTGAAGACACAGGCCGTGATGCAGCTGCAAGCCGTGAATGCCAAGGATTGCTGGCAACCCGCAGAAGCCAGGAAAAGCCAAGAAAAAGTGTCTCCCCTAGAGCCTTCAGGAAGAGCATGGGTCTGCCCACACCTTGATTTTGGATTTCTAACCTCCAGAATTGTGAGTGAGCAATTTTCTCTTGTTTTAACCCCCACAGTTTTCAGCACTTTCTAAAAGCAGCCCCAGGAAACCAATATACCTCCCCATCCAGTAAATTAGCAAATTCCCATTTATCCAATTGAGAATAATTTTCTCTACTTAAAAACTTATATAAACTCTTCACAAAGAAAGCAATATACAAAGCAAAGCAAATACAAAACATATATGAAGCAAAACTGGTATGGACAAAAAATATAAAGTGAATACAAAAGAAATCACCTCCAAGATGTACATGAAAATAGAATATTGCCTGCATTGTGCAAATTTCTCAAAAGTTTCTTCGCAGTCATACCTCTTTCCCCTCCATGTATAACCACTTTCCAGAGTCCGATTTTAATACTTTCTGTGGTATTCGTGTGGCATTCTTATTATGGTCCCTATGCAGCATGCTTTTGTTTTGACTTCTTTTTGACATCATATAATTGAAATTCTGATATATATGCATACATAAATATGATATTTTTGTTTGTGTGCTGCTTCTGCTGCTGCTGCTAAGTGGCTTCAGTCGTATCAGACTCTGTGCAACCCCATAGACGGCAGCCCACCTGGCTGCACTGTCCCTGGAATTCTCCAGGCAAGAACACTGGAGTGGGTTGCCATTTCCTTCTCCAATTCAGGAAAGTGAAAAGTGAAAGTGAAGTCACTCAGTCATGTCCCACTCGTAGCGACCCCATGGACTGCAGCCCACCAGGCTCCTCCGTCCATGGGATTTTCCAGGCAAGAGTACTGGAGTGGTTGTCATTTCCTTTTCCAGGGGATCTTCCCAATCCAGGAATCGAACCTGCGTCTTCTGCATCAGCAGGCAGATTCTTTACCACTCTGCCACTTGGGAAGCCCATACCTCTGTATATGTAGTAGCAATATTCTACTCGCTACTGTTATACCTAATGCTGAACGGCTTAGAGTGTGCTCAAAACTTCATTTGTCAATACTCATACCAATTTCATTTCTACAACAGTGGATACGTTTCTATTGCTGCACAACCTTTCAGACACTTCATATTCCAAGTTAATTTTGCCCAATATAGTACTTATAGAATGATATTTCCTATCATTTAATGATAATGGCTTTCATTTTTATCACTGTGATTACTAATTATAGTAACCATGTATATCATTTCATCTCCTTTTGGACTTTTTTGTGTATAATTTGCCTATACAAGATTTTTGCTCATGTTTTTCTATTGCGTTGTCTGTGTTGCCCTTAATAACACTAGAGTTGTTTCCGTAAGTCTAAATGTCTCTTCTTTGTTGGTTATGCCTACAATAACTACCCTCTCCCACAACATCATCAGCCCATGTATATTGTGGTGCCCAGCATCAGGACAGGCAGCCAAGGAGACAATGAGAGCTGAGACACAATTTGGGCTTCACTTACAGAATCATGTTCTTTATGTGGCTATAGCATTTAGGAAAGCTATTTTTTCTAATATAGAGTTCCCTAACCTTGTGGCTTCTCCTTTCTCCCTTAGGTGCTTTAATGAACAAAGGCTCTTAATATAACATAGCAAATTTTATCAGTATTTTTCTGTATCTCCCTCTATCTCTTTAGTTGCTAAGTCATATCTGATCCATGGACTGTAGCCTGCCAGGCTGCTCTGTCCATGGGGTTCTCCAAGCAAGAATACTGAAATGGGTTGCCATTTCCTGCTCCAGGGGAATCTTCCCAACCCAGGAATTGAACCTGGGTCTCCTGCATTGCAGGCAATTCTTTACCAACTGAGCTATGAGGGAAGCCCTCTTTCTGTATGTTTAGAGCTATTTATAATTCAAGTTGTTCTTTCATGACTTAAGTACTCATATGACTTCTAGATTATCTAACTTTTTAAAATTTTAATTTTAGGCCTTTGGAAATCTAAAACTTTATTGAATACTCAATTTTCCTAGAACCGTTTAATGTGAAAAAATTAAAAACCAAAACTTTGGTTTTTTCGTCATTCATGACATATTTACCATAGTCAAAAATATGATACTTTCTGTACTTTCTACTCCTAACTATGGATCTGTTTGCTTCTGAACCAATTCCAAACCAGCTTTATTACTACTGCTTTAGAAAGTGAATAGGAACTCAAAAGCCTCTTGATGAAAGTGAAAGAGGAGAGTGAAAAGGTTGGCTTGAAGCTCAACATTCAGAAAACAAAGATCATGGCATCTAGTCCCATCACTTCATGGGAAATAGATGGGAAAACAGTGGAAACAGTGTCAGACTTTATTTTTTTGGGCTCCAAAATCACTGCAGATGCTGATTGAAGCCAGGAAATTAAAAGACGCTTGCTCCTTGGAAGGAAAGTTATGACCAATCTAGATAGCATATTAAAAAGCAGAGACATTACTTTGCCAACCAAGGTCCGTCTAGTCAAGTCTATGGTTTTTCCCGTGGCCATGTATGGATGTGAGAGTTGGACTGTGAAGAAAGCTGATCGCCGAAGAATTGATGCTTTTGAACTGTGGTGCTGGAGAAGACTCTTGAGAGTCCCTTATACTGCAAGGAGATCCAACCAGTCCATTCTAAAGGAGATCAATCCTGGGTGTTCATTGGAAGGACTGATGCTAAAGCTGAAACTCCAATACTTTGGCCACCTCATGCGACGAGTTGACTCACTGGAAAAGAGTCTGATGCTAGGAAGGATTGGGGGTGGGAGGAGACGGGGATGACCGAGAATGAGATGGCTGGCTGGCATCACCGACTAGATGGACATGGGTTTGAGTGAACTCAAGGAGTTGGTGATGGACAGGGAGGCCTGGCATGCTGTGATTCATGGGGTCGCAAAGAGTCGGACACGACTGAGCGACTGAACTGAACTGAACAATATGTTTTGACCTTTCACAAGTTCTTCCAAGAGTGTCATGAGCATATTCAATCCTATATATATATATTTATAAATATATGATTGATATATATATAATTGTATATATATGATTATTTATATATATATGTATGATTGTTTTATATATATATATGATTGTTAAGTTATACAAACACAGCCACATGCCCACACATTCACAACCACATTGAATGTTGATTGTTGTGGTATTATATACACACATCAATTTGGAGAAAATTGAGATAATTTATACTTTTTCCACTCTATGAACTTAGGATACTTTTTCATTTATGTGAATGATTTTATGACCCTTTTTCCAGAACCATGAGCTTGGAGAAGCAGGAGGAGAGGAGGGTGTCCTTCTCTTTCATGCTTACTCTAAAGAGATCTTTGACTTTCAAGTAAATGTGGGAAGCATTTCTTATGAGATTCCACACCTTGATAGTCCTGGGTCTAGATTAGTCTCTAGCTCTTCATTAGCTAAAACCAGTTACAAGGTGTCAGATTATGGTTTGAGAACAAGAGCAGACTTGGTGCTCTCATATTCTTTACACATCTCTAGGTTCATAACTTTCTACTAAAATTATCTTCACTATCTGCACTATTTTCATACTCTCCAACATCATTAAGGAAATTAAATAAAATACATTGAGCATTTATAAGGAAGGAAAATTGATTCTAAAATAATTAGCTCACTTTTTCAGGAAATAGAAGTATACATTTTATAAAAGTCATGTGCTAGGCATTTATTTCAAAATGATGGCATATAGAGGGCATGTGATATAACTGGAGAATTCATAATAAATTTCAATTAAATATATTCATGTTTTAATATTTATTTTTGTCTTCATATTATATGTCAATACATTAGTAAATTAATGATAGAAAGCTTGAGATTCAAAAAGAAACTGTTAATCTCTCAAAATATGGTTCAGACTTTATGCTTTGGGTTCCTTAATTTCTTTAACTATATGTCAAATGTTGCTATGTAGGAATAGAGGAAGAGCAAATAAGTTCGACCAAAGGCATTCAAAATTTCCTTTAACAAGAATAATTCTTTTTCCTTATTAAATTGGAATTCCTCACACATATTTATTTGAAAGAATAATTTCCACAAATAAATATTTGCAAACCACTGGCCTCCAGAAAGAAATGAAATTTTCAGATACACCGATCAAACAGTGTCTGACCTATTGTATTAAGACCTGAACATTATACTTCATGAAATATTTTCAGTGGAAAATTATTTTAGTTAATTCTAAAAAATATAAAGT
Organism: Moschus berezovskii; assembly: GCF_049115385.1. Classification (NCBI taxonomy): domain Eukaryota; kingdom Metazoa; phylum Chordata; class Mammalia; order Artiodactyla; family Moschidae; genus Moschus; species Moschus berezovskii. Next base: position 21,857,668 of record NC_142477.1, on the reverse strand, counting down.
ACATTACATAAAATGCTATTATTCAATAAGTATTTACTGGGTTTTGACTAACCCACTGGGCATTCCTGTTTGAAGAGTGAGAAAAAGAGAATCAGTCCCATGGTTGATGAAACTTACATTTCAGTGAGTGAGATAGAAAAATATATGCAATAAAATAATGGTAAATATAGTTTTATATAATAATTATGAGCTAATGAGTTAACAAAATGTCAAAAGGGAATAAAACTCCTAAACTCTAAATGCAGTATAACTGTATATGGATGTAAAGAAAACAGATCAGCAAATTCTTACTTTACCAATTACACAAAATTTACTCTGGAAATGATGTTCAAATTTGCAATCAATCAGAAGTTAATATTGGTGACTGGTAATGGAAGAGATTCTTCATCTCTATATTCCTTCTTTACCTTTATATCCACAAATATTTGTAAAAGTCTTCTTCTTTTTCTACTCCTCTTACTTTGGGATTGTTTATATTTTTCTCTCTATAATGCCATTAAATGTTAGAGAAAAAAAGAAGAAAAGATGAGAGGTAGATGTCATAGGACTCAATGAAATAAGCTTCTCTTTCTCTTTAATTAATGTATTTTAATTGGAGGATAATTACCTTCCAATACTGTGATGTTTTTACCATACACCAATATGAATCAGCCATGGATATCTGTCCCCTCCATCCTGAACCCCGTCCTACCTCCCTCCCCATCCTACCCCTCCAGGTTGTCACATCACTGGCTTTGGGTGCCCTGCTTCTCACATCAAACTCACACTGGTTATTATCTATTTTACATATGGTAATGTGTATGTTTCAATGTTATTCTCTCCAACCATCCCACCCTCCCCTTCCTCCACTGAGTCCATTTTTTCAATTTGCACAGCATAAAGACATCCTTTGTGAAATATAACACTTCCGTCTCAATCCTCAATCAGTTTATTAGATCTTGGCTCTGGACAGCAACAGAAGTAGGTGACACCAGAGAAACTCTAAAAGACCTCTCCACGACAAAGTCAATGAACTCATTCCCAGGCCGGGCATAGCGTGTCAGGACAAGCTGGCGGTGCCATCTGTTACTCTATTGATCGTCAGTGTTTGTTCAAAAGCTTTGGCCAGTTGAGTGGGTGTCTCCTTTCTCCTCACCTATCTACATGTGTTCCCCTAAGGCTACATTCCAGCTGAAGACACAGGAGCTTTGAAATTGAAGGACAGCATTCTTCAATGCCAGGACATTATAAGCAAACTTTCTACCATTACTGCTGGAAGAACCAAACAGAGGTCAGTTTAGTGAAGCTAGGAGGGACTTCTGTCCAGAAGGAAAAAATATCAGTTAGTAAATGCACTCAAGGAAGAAGACTTTAAAAAGAAATAAAGAAAGAAAGAAACACCAGCTCCCTTTAATTTAAACTTGAGGGACTGTTTTGCTTTCTCATTCCAATTTGTATGGCAAATAAATGAGTAGAAATAGATCATGTTTTCCCTTTTTAATCTTTCTTACTCTTTTATCTATCATTTTATGTCAGCGATTAAAGGTATATTATGAGATTGAAAAACTTTGCATCTGTGTACGAAATACCACAAAGACATTAGAGTATCAAAAAATAAATTGTGACTAAAAAAGTTATGATTAGATATAGCAATATTAACTCCATAAGTGAATATTTGAAATATAATATGTACATGCACAAATATAATCCATATCATCTAAGCTATAGTATTTTCCCACAATCAACTGCATTTTTCTATTTATAAAAGCATACTTTTGTATAGCATCTGGGATATTTATTATCCAAAATTTTAATTTCTTACTTAAATGCAGCTACCTTTAGGTTGTTTTTTTGGAAAAAAATGTGTTATTACATATGCTATAGGGTTTCCCAGGTAGTACAATAATAAAGAACCCCCCTGGCAGTTGAGGAGATGCAAGAAACGTGAGTTTGATCCCTGGTCAGGAAGATCCCCTGCAGTAGGAAATGGCAACCTACTCCAATATCCTTGCCCATGCGGCCGGAAAGAGTTGGACATGACTGAGCAACTGAGCACATACACATATAAACTTATATGTGAAGTAGTATTTTTAAGTCTTACAATATGCTTTTTTTTAAGTTTTGAACCATGAATTGTGCTATTGAATAACTCATATTTTTTAAATATATTTTTTATTTATTATAAGATAAACAGTTCCTGAAGACAGCAGTAAAAAAAAAAAACTCTGATTAATCATTTAATGCTATATGATTATCTTTTATTAATTATGTCATAGTAAGTATGATACTGATGAACGCTTACTTCATTACATACATTCACACATATTCATATGTGTACATGTATCCATTTGTAGTTGGAAAACTAAGACTCAGGAAAGGTATGCAGCTAGCTTGTGGCTAAGACTGGAAATCAAATCTCCAGATACCCAGAACTGCATGTTATCACACTGTGCCTGAAGGACTGGTCCGGTATATTTGACAATTGAAATGGCTTCTTCACTACCTTATAAGTAAGAATTAAATTTGGCTCACTTTCCTTGGCCAATCTTTTCACATTTATAGCATTCTTCTGGTACCTAATCCTTGTAAATTACTTCAGCTTATATTTTTGAGCCCATCTAACATGCCTAAGGCTTCTCAGGCAGTGCTAGTGGTAAAGAACCTGTCTGCTAATGCAGGGCACATAAAAGACATGGGTTCAGTCCCTGGGTGGGGAAGATCCCCTGGAGGAGGGCATGGCAACCCAATCCAGTATTCCTGCCTGGATAAGCCCATGGACAGAGGAGCCTGGTGGGCTACAGTCCATAGGGTCACAAAGAACTGGACATGACTGAAGTGATTTAGCACGCAGCATGCCATATGGCTAAATTGATGTGTTTGGCATGATGAAATATGGGAGAACTATTGAAAAACTCTTTTCATAAAGCATATATTTACCGCAAGAGAAATAAAATTAATAAACCTGTAATAACAAAAAGTTAAATTCCAAATACAAAGTCCACCACTGAATCTCTTCAGTCTTGTCTGACTCTTTGCAACTCTGTGGACTGTAGCCCACCAGCCTCCTCTGTCCATAGGATTCTCCAGGCAAGAAAACTGGAGTGGGTTGCCATGGCTGCCTCCAGGGAATCTGCCTGACCTAGGGATTGAACCCGTTTCTCTGAGGCCTTCTGCATTGTCAGGTGGGTTCTTTACCCCGAGTGCCACCTTATAGTCTTTACCCCCAAAAAAGGGAAATCCTTTCTTCTGATTATTTTTCCTAAGATTTATCTTAGTTTTACAAAATCGAGCAGCACAGAAAGTTTTATTATAAAAAGACACAGTCTCTGTCCTAATCCTCACCACAAACTTACTCTTTTCAGAGACTTCTTCTTGTAGCTTCTACTTATAGTTTTTCTGTAGTTGTTGTCTTTATTCTAAATACCTCAGATATTATATGTGACTAAGGTTGTGAAGAGACAGGAGGCGTCATACACTGATGATGCATACCAATTTTAATTATCACAGAATTCTTGGAAGGCAATTTGACAATTTCAAATGACATACTCCTTGATTCCTTTTTTACATATTTATTCCATGTATTTTCATAAATTCAAATACATATTTGTATTTGCACACAAATTATAGAAATATTTTCATTATCAAGATAAAGCTAAAATTATTTCTAAAAATTATCTAAAAGGGATCAAATTCAAGAAAATATACACAAACAATTAGGAAAAACATAGCTTAACTATGCTTAATGTAAAAACTTAATAAAAACACAATTACAACACAAATTCATAAACGTGTTCCATGTTTTATGAAGGATGAAGTGAAGTTAAGTGAAAGTCGCTCAGTAGTGTCCAACTCTTCGTGACCCCAAGGACTATACAGTCCATGGAATTCTCCAGGCCAGAATACTAGAGTGGGTTGTTGTTTCCCTCTCCAGGGGATTTTTCCAACCCAGGAATCGAACCAGGGTCTCCTGCATTGCAGGGAGATTCTTTACCAGCTGAGCTACCAGGGAAGCCCTATTTAAGAAGGATACTAGTGCATATATGTAAACACACACACACATATATATGGCAAATACAGATATCAGTTTTCATTTTGTATGTATATAAAATATATAAAATTGAAACTGTTAATAGTGACTTCTTTTAGATATGAGATTACATAGAAAAAACATTTCATATTCAATGAATGGTTTTGACTGATTCATGTATCATTTATGAAATTAAAAATAGTATACATTTTAAAACAGGAAAAAGACTTTGTAGTGGGACAGGAGATGAGACAGAATGATAAATAGGGACTGTGCTCTGGAAGCAGAGAAAAAAAAACATTTGACCTGGAGGAGTTCATTATGGAAGGCTTCGGGCAGGAGAGGCCATCTGAATTGGTTTTATGGACAAAACTACTTATTCATGTAAAGAAAGAATATCCCAATCAGATTTGCATTTTAAACAATGGCTCTGACCGAATGTGAACATTAAGTTAGATTAGAGAGGTTTTTTAGTGGTCATCCATGATAATAAAGTCCAAAATCTCTCACTCGTGACTCTGTGACCCCATGGACTGTAGCCTGCCAAGCTCCTCTGTCCATGGAATTCTCTAGGCCGGAACACTGGAGTGGGTAGCTGTTCCCTTCTCCAGGGATCTTCCCAATTCATCGATCAAACCCAGCTCTCCCGCACTGCAGGCGGATTCTCTACTGTCTGAGCCACCAGGGAAACTCAAGTAATTTATTACCCAAGATTTATGACAATGGGAATAGAAAAGATCTGTTACTTGAACCAATTCCTTGATGGAAATTGTGTTAGTTTTCCATTGTTACTGTAACACATAACCGTGAATTCAGTGGCTTACACCACACCATGCATTATCTCATGGTTCTGTAGATCTGAAATCCAGGTGCAGCTTGGCTTAGATGGATCTTCTGCTTAGTCTCAAACAACCAAAATCAGTGTTAGAATTCCCTTCAGAGGTTCTGGGCTTGAATCTGCTTCCAAGCTCAGTTGTTGACAGAATTTATTTCCGTGCAGCTGGAGAAATGAAGTCCCAGTTTCCTCAGCAGCAGTCAGCCAGGAACGAGTCTTTTACCCTAGAGGCTATCTACATTCCTTCCCATGTTTTCTCTGTTTCCCTCCTCTCACTTCAGTGTGTCTAGTCCCTCCCTTCCTTAGCATCTCTCCAATTTTTCCTTCTGCCTCATATTTTTGATTCTAGCCAGAGCTCATGTGATTAGATTTTCCCTATAAAATAATCCATAATTATTTACCTATTTGAAGGTCCAAACTTTAATTATATCTGCAAAGTCTCCTTCGCTACACAATACATGTGATGAAACATGATATATTCGCAAGATACATGCATAATATGGAGACATTTTGAGGTGGCCATTACTCAGGGCTTTCCTGGTGGCTCAGATTGTGGTTCAGACAGTTAAGAATCTGTCCGCAGTGCAGGAGACCTGGGGTTTGATCCCTGGGTCTGGAAGATCCCCTAAAGAAGGGGATAGCTACCCACACTAGCATTCTTGCCTGGAGAATTCCATGGATAGGAATTCCAAAGGAACCTATCAGGCAATAATAGTTCATGGGGTCAAAAAGAGAAGGACACAACTTAGTAACTAACACTTTCATTACTCAGCCTACCACAGATGGAATGTTCTTGGCACATAATAAATAACTGAAAAATCTATGGCAAAGCCAATCACTTCTCACTGTCTCCACTGCTACCATTCTAATCCAAATCACTGTCGTCTTTTACCTAGACTCATTCAAATTCCTCTAAACTGATTTCTGTTTCCATCCTGAGTTAGAATAAAATTAAACATATTGTTACCATGGAGGTGATCTGACCACCTTTGCCTCCCCCTCAGTCACTAATCATAGGAGTTTTCTTTTTACTTTTTAAACCACAGATATTAAAGAATTTTAATTGTTTCATCATTTTACTTATAATACTTCCCTATTAGAACTTTCTTCATTTAGGTCTCAGTTTAAATATTCCCTTCTTAATGAAGCCTTCTGCAGTCTTATTGTCTAAGCAAGGAAGCCTTCATCTTATTTCTACTAAGTCACTCTGTGTCCTATTTCCTGCCATATTTCTCTCATAATACTTACTATCAAAAATCCCCCTACTCATCTACTTATTTATATGTTCACTCCAGATGCCCATAATTAGAATATAAACTCTGAAGGAGCAAGGTCCTGGTCTACCTTGTTCACAACTTTACCATCAGCATCTAAAATCATACCTGACACTAATTCGATTCAGTTCAGTCGCTCAGTCATGTCCAACTCTTTGCAACCCCATGAATCACAGCACACAAGGCCTCCCTGTCCATCACCAACTCCCGGAGTTCACTCAAACTCATGTCCATCAAGTCAGTGATGCCATCCAGCCATCTCATTCTCTGTCGTCCCCTTCTCCTCCTACCCCCAATCCTTCCCAGCATCAGTCTTTTTCAGTGAGTCAGCTCGTCACATGAGATGGCCAATGTATTGGAGTTTCAGCTTTAGCATCAGTCCTTCCAATGAACACCCAGGATTGATCTCCTTTAGAATGGACTGGTTGGATCTCCTTGCAGTCCAAGAGACTCTCAAGAGTCTTCTCCAGCACCACAGTTCAAAAGCATCAATTCTTCGGCTCTCACTAATTAGATGCTGAATAAATATGTGTTCTATAAGTGAATAAATAGATGGATGAATTATTCTTTAAATTCCCCTTCTACTCTAAAGAAGAAATAAGAAATGGAAGTGACTTAGGGATTTAGAGGCAGCTGTGCATTGAATGATGTCCTCACAAAAGATTCATTCAAGTCCTAAGCCTTGGTACCTATGAATGTGACCTTATTGAAAACAGGGACTTTGCAGATATGATCAAGTTAATGTGAATTCACACTGGAGTAGAGTGACCCCTTAAGCCAAATGGCTGATGTTCTCTTAAAAAGAGGAGGAGATACATAGAGGTGGAAACACACAGGAAGAACGCTGGGTAATAGCAGAAGCAGAGATGAGTGATATTTCTGTAAGCCAAGGGAGACTAAGAATTGCTGGTGACACCAGAAACTAAGAATAAGGTATAGAAGAGATTTCATCTGAGAGCCCTCAGAGAGAGCGTGGCCTTGTCCACAGCTAAATGTAGGACTTCCAGCTTCTAGAACTTTCAAAGAAAAAAATTTCTATTGTATAAAACCACCTAGTTTGTGATATTTTGTTATGGCAGCCCTAAGAAATGAATACAAGGGCTATTTATCAAGATGCAGGTTTACAGGTCTGCAATGGTTATTTCAATTGTAATGTGTTAGCTTTCAGATATTTGCAGGACCACCTGAAATACCATAAGATGTTGCCTTATCAAAGCAGCCTCATAGAGGGCTTAGCTGTTACTCAATGCTGAATTTTACTAATGATTCACAGTGAATATAAGCAAAATGCAAGCATGGATGCAACATTTCTTTTGGAGGAATCCTGAATCTGTCAGATTCAGATCCCTAATGCCCTTTGCTTACTTTGTTGTTGGAGTGATAGAACTAGTGGTAGAGAACTGACAATATATCCATGAATTACATGCTGGCCCAGAGAACACTGTTTGGATCCAGGGTTTCTTTTTTTGTGTGTATTCACTTACTAGGGCTGCCATAGCAAAATACCACAGACTGGGGGACTTTAAGAGAAGCAAGAACTTATTTCTATTCTCTGAGCTATGAACATGAGTATTCTATTCATATTCTCATAGTTTTGAAGGTTGAAATCCAAAATCAAGGTGTTGGCAGGTTCGGTTTCTCCATTGGCCTCTCTCCCAGGCACTGTTCTCATGTGTCTTCACACGGACTTTCGTGAGTGTGCATCGCTGGTGTCTTGTCCTCTTCTTCTGAGAACACAGTCCTACTGGATTAAGGCTTCACTCTTATGAGCTCATTGAACCTTAACTACCTCTCTAAAGGCCTTGTTTTCCAATGCAGTCACAGCAGCTGGTGGTTAAACCTTGAACATATTAATTTTGAGAAGACTCCATTATATGTATCTGTATATATATAATGCTAATGTATTTATGTATATTAAAATACATATTATCCATTTCATCATTTTTAAAGAAAGTTAATAGCTGCTTTCCATTTTTGTTCAGAAGGTCATTTAATTCAGCCAACATATGATTTTTTAAACTTTATTGAAATATAATTGACAAATAAAATTGTGATACACTTAAAATATATATTGTAGTGATAGTTTGCTATCAATGTATATTATGAAAAAATTCTCTCCTTTGATTTCATTAATAAGTCTGTCACCTCACCTATTTTCTTTTCTGTTTTCTTTTTTGATGAAAACATATAAGTGCTACTGTCTTAGGAGGTTTCAGACATGTAATACAGTGTTATAAATTATAATCACCATATTATCATTAAAACCTCAGACCTTATTCATCTTAGAACTGAAAGTCTATACCCTTTTGCCAACTTCACCTTATTTCTGCATCCTCCTCCAGCTCCTGGTGACCACTTTTCTACTCCCTGTTTCTATACGTATTACTTAAAAAAATTTCCTGTATAAGGCATACCATACAGTTTTTGTCTCTCTGACATATTTCATTCATTGCACAATGTCCTCCATGTCCATCCACATTGTCACAAATGATAGAATTCTCTTCTCATTGAATGCAGTATAATACTGTATTATATAAAGTTACACAGTTTCTTTTTCTGTTTTATTTTCTAATTGGAGGGAAATTGCTTTACAATGTTATATTGATTTCTGCCATACGACAATGTAAATCAGTCACAATTATACATATATACCCTCCTTGAGCCTCCTGCCCCTTCCCGCATCCCATCCCTCTGCGTCATCACAGAGCACCAGGCTAGGCTCGCTGTGTTATACAGCAGCTCCCCACTAGCTTTCTGTTGTACACATGGTATTGCATATATATATATATAATCAATGCTACTTTCTCCATTCATCCCACTTTCTCCTTCCCCCACTGTGTACACAAGTCTGTTCTCTACATCTGTGTCTCCATTCCTTCCCTGCAAATAGGCTCATCAATACCGTTTTTCTAGATTCCATATAAATGTATTAATATACAATATTTGTTCTTCTCTTTCTGACTTACTTCACTCTGTATAACAGGCTCTAGGTTCATCCACCTCACTAAAACTGACTCAAAGTTATTCTTTTTACGGCTGAGTAATATCCAGTTGTATATATGTACCACATTTTCTTTGTCCATTCATCTGTGAATGGACATCTAGCTTGCTTCCATGTCCTGGCTATTATAAATGTACACATTTTCTTGATCCATTCATCCATTGATGGACACAAATGTGTCAATGACTAATGAAGAAAGACATTTCCTATGTATTATCACATACGGGAAAAAGTGAGACAAGCTTTTTTTTTCCCAAGGATTCAGGCTGTGAGATGAAAGAAATCATATAATAACTAACTCAATAAACATTCCATAAAGGTATAAAGCAATGTGCAAATTCCAAAAGACAAACAAAAAATGTCCATCCAGCCGTTTGGAATCAACCAGAGGTTTAGAGGTTTAAAGGATCAAAAGTCTTGGAATCTGGGAAGACACAGGTATTACTGGTGGAAAGAATGACTGTGTGAAGGTCTTCAGTCAACATTAAGGTCATTTACATGCTTAAAAAACAGAATTTTAGACTACTCTATTACTAATAAATCTCACAAGTGTTTTAGACCACTATAGCTTAAATTTCATATTTTTAAACAAAAATATAAAATGATTTCAGAGTCTTCATTTTTTTCAATTCTTATAGTGTGATTCATTCCAATCCCAAAGAAAGGCAATGCCAAAGAATGCTCAAACTACCGCACAATTGCACTCATCTCACACGCTGGTAAAGTCATGCTCAAAATTCTCCAAGCCAGGCTTCAGCAGTATGTAAACCGTGAACTCCCAGATGTTCAAGCAGGTTTTAGAAAAGGCAGAGGCACCAGAGATCAAATTGCCAACATCCACTGGATCATGGAGAAAGCAAGAGAGTTTCAGAAAAACATCTATTTCTGCTTCATTGACTATGCCAAAGCCTTTGACTGTGTGGATCACAATAAACTGTGGAACATTCTGAAAGAGATGGGAATCCCAGACCACCTGACCTGCCTCTTGAGAAACCTGTATGCAGGTCAGGAAGCAACAGTTAGAACTGGACATGGAACAACAGACTGGTTCCAAATAGGAAAAGATGTACGTCAAGGTTGTATATTGTCACCTTGCTTATTTAACTTATATGCAGAGTACATCATGAGGAACGCTGGGCTGGAAGAAGCACAAGCTGGAATCAAGATTGCTGGGAGAAATATCAATAACCTCAGATATGCAGATGACACTACCCTTATGGCAGAAAGTGAAGAGGAAGTCAAAAGCCTCTTTATGAAAGTGAAAGAGGAGAGTGAAAAGGTTGGTTTGAAGCTCAACATTCAGAAAACAAAGATCATGGCATCTGGTCCCATCACTTCATGGGAAATAGATGGAAAAACAGTGGAAACAGTGTCAGACTTTGTTTTTTGGGCTCCAAAATCACTGCAGATACTGATTGCAGCCATGAAATTGAAAGACTCTTGCTCCTTGGAAGGAAAGTTATGACCAACCTTGATAGTATATTAAAAAGCAGAAACATTACTTTGCCAACCAAGGTCCGTCTAGTCAAGGCAATGGTTTTTCCCGTGGTCATGTATGGATGTGAGAGTTGGACTGTGAAGAAGGCTGATCGCCGAAGAATCGATGCTTTTGAACTGTGGTGTTGGAGAAGACTCTTGAGAGTCCCTTATACTGCAAGGAGATCCAACCAGTCCATTCTAAAGGAGATCAATCCTGGATGTTCATTGGAAGGACTGATGCTAAAGCTGAAACTGCAGTACTTTGGCCACCTCATGCGACGAGTTGACTCACTGGAAAAGACTCTGATGCTGGGAAAGGTTGGGGGCGGGAGGAGAAGGGGACGTCGGAGAATGAGATGGCTGGATGGCATCACCGGCTCTGTGGTCATGAGTTTGAATGTACTCCAGGAGTTGGTGATGGACAGGGAGGCCTGGCGTGCTGTGATTCATGGGGTTGCAGAGAGTCGGACACGACTGAGTGACTGAACTGAACTGAACTGAACTGATAGTGTGATTAGTCCCATCAGGGCAATTTGTAAAGGAAATATCTAATTTTGTGAAGGCATAAGTCGAAGTATTCACTAGAGTCTCCTCAAGTTCCAAAATTTATTGAATGCTAGGGAAGTAGAAGGACAAAGAATTGTCTTTATACACAACTAATTCTAATAAAAAGCTCATTTTTTCTAGGTTAAACTATATGAAATTATCACTATCTGGATTTTTTGACCTATCAAACCCAATCCCATATGGTTCAACTTAATAAAAAAAATTCCATTTATAAATTATAATTCTGCCTTCCAAATACTGCAATCAAGATATAAGTTCCATATGCACTTAACCTTGTCATTCAAATCAATAACAGAGCAATTATAACTTAAAAACAAAGTTTTATAAGTCTAATATGCTGAGGTTAAAGTCATGTGGAAAATAATATGCTATGCATTTAATGCAAGGTAATATCAACTTAGGTTTTTCTGTATTCTAAAGGACAGAATTTAACAGGGGAAAAAAAGAGAAAAGTTACATTTTGGATAAATCATACGCTGGCCCAAAATTTTCATAAAAATAACTTTCTACTACTTTTTGTTATAATTTTTAGCTAGCTTATATAGTAACTGATTACATCTCAATGAAGATATCCAATATGGCATTCACAGTGCATTAGTGTTGTTATGTTATATACTAGTCTCTTTCCTGGGTGCACATTAGATTTTCAGGATCATGCAGCTGGCAAAGAATAAGATGCTATTATGAAACAGCTATTTAAATGTGAATTGTTCCTCAAGCTGCCATGGGTAATAGAGGACCTAAAAGAAATTTTCTCCATTTCAGTAAATTAACAGTCTCTGGGGAGAAATATTTTCAGAGTCACTTAAGACGTAGGGTACTTTCCTTTAGTTCATAAAAATTACCACACTTCCCAAAGCACATCAACCCAGGGAGGAATCCTGGAGCCTTTATATTCTCATAAACTTTATCAGAGTCACTGACTTCAAGATCTCTCGAACTTTAAATCTTACATTTAATCTTTTTTGGACTCAATGGAAGAAGGTAAGGGTGATATGATTTGAGAGAATAGCACTGAAATATGTACATTGCCATATGTAAAATAAATGACAGGTGCATGTTCAATGAATGAAGCAGGGCACCCAAAGCCTGTGCTCTGGGACAACCCAGAGGGATAGAGTGGGGAGGGAGGTGGGAGAGGGGTTCAGGAAGTGGGGGGACATGTATACCTGTAGCTGACTCATGTTGATGTATGGCAAACACCATCATGATATTATAAACTAATTATCTTCCAATTAAAATAAATTAATTTAATTTAAATCTTACATTCAATTTCTAAACCTTTAAAAAAGTCATTTTTTCCCTTCCCTTTCACACCTAAACTTTTTACTGTGTTTGAATAATTTCTTCTTTATTAGTCTGGGCAAGAGAGAGAAAATATGAAAATAACACCTTTCCTGTAAGTGTTGAAAATTCTAGGTACTTGGTTTCCAACCTTCTCTGTACTTGAATTTGTGAGCATGTGATTTAGGCTTCTTCACACAGATATAAATTGCCTGACTTTGTGTCAGAGCTAACGACAAACGTGGAAGGTGCTACTGCAGGGTCAGATTATCAGTCTCTTTGTGTGTGTGTGTGTGTGTGTGTGTGCATCAGTTGGGTTGCTCAGACACAACTGAGCGACTAAACATAGCACATGTGCAGACCTGCTAAGTCACTTCAGTCGTGTCCAAATGTTTGCGACCCTATGGACTGTAGCCCACCAGGCTCCTCTGCCCAAGGGATTATCCAGGAAAGAACACTGGAGTGGGTTGCCATGCCCTCCTCCAGGGGATTTCCTCTCCCAGGTATCAAACTGACATCTCTTGTATCTCCTGCGTTGGCAGGCTGATTCTTTACCACTGGCACCACCTGGGAAGCCCAATATATACATAGATAATGATATATATCAATATAGCTATCAGTTCAGTTCAGTTCAGTCGCTCAGTCATGTCCAACTCTTTGCGACTCCATGAATCACAGCACGTCAGGTCTCCCTGTCCATCACCAACTCCCGGAGGTCACTCAAACTCATGTCCATCGAGTCGGTGATGCCATCCAGCCATCTCATTCTCTGTCATCCCCTTCTCCTCCCGCCCCCAATCCTTCCCAGCATCAGAGTCTTTTCCAGTGAGTCAATTTGTCACATGAGGTGGCCAAAGTATTGGAGCTTCAGCTTTATCATCAGTCCTTCCAATGAACACCCAGGATTGATCTCCTCTAGAATGGACTGGTTGGATCTCCTTGCAGTCCAAGAGACTCTCAAGAGTCTTCTCCAGCACCACAGTTCAAATGTATCAATTCTTCGGCGATCAGCTTTTTCCATAGTCCAGCTCTCACATCCATACATGACCATGGGAAAAACGACTAGATGGACCTTCGTTGACAAAGTAATGTCTCTACTTTTTAATATGCTGTCTAGGTTGGTCATAACTTTCCTTCCAAGGAGTAAGCATCTTTTAATTTCATGGCTGCAGTCACCATCTGCAGTGATTTTGGAGCCCCCAAAATAAAGTCTGCCACTATTTCCACTGTTTCCCCATCTATTTGCCATGAAGTGATGGCACTGGATGCCATGATCTTTGTTTTCTTAATGTTGAGCTTTAAGCCATCTTTTTCGCTCACCTCTTTCATTTTCATCAAGAGGCTCTTTAGTTCTTCTTCACTTTCTGCCATAAGGGTGGTGTCATCTGCATATCTGAGGTTATTGATATTTCTTCCGGCAATCTTTGTGCCATATATCTGGACAAATGCCTGTTATCCTCTGATTTCTTAGTGTCTTAAAAATAGGAATTCTATCAGCCGCAAAGTGCTTAGTTGCTCAGTCATGTCCAACTCTTTGCTACCCAATGGACTGTAGCCCGCCAGTCTCTCTGTCCATGGGATTTTTTTTCAGTCAATAAATAATACTGGAGTGGGTTGCCATTTCCTCCTCCAGGGAATCTTCCCAACCCAGGGATCGAACCTGCATCTCCTTGTCTCCTGCATTAGCAGATGAATTCTTTACCACAGAGCCACTTGTGAAGCCTCTATCTGTCAGAAATGTGTGCTAAAAGGCTGTTTAGAAATAATTTATTAAAATTAAAGAAAAATACATTTCAGAACAATAAGTGATCTGTAATGAAATATATGTTTTAAAAACTTGTACTGGCAATAAAATTACATTCACTTTCAATATATCACAATATGAGAAATGACATTAAAATAACATTTTATCCTGCCTATATAACACTTCATTCCACTGAGATAAACACATTGTTGTTGAAGTTCCATTCTTTTTTAACCATACAGAAAGTAAAATTTTATGGGAATTGCATAAACTTGACTTCATCTCAGAATGGAATATTGATTTTATATCAGTGTATGGCTAAGATTAAATATATTATGCTTTAGTGAATCATATTGCAAAATTTGAAAAGAACAATAAAACCTAATATGGTTTTTTGAACAAAACATACAGTAAATTCAATGATATGATTTGATGTTTATGCACAAAAATAACTTACAACATTCAGGGCTTTGCATTGCTTTTTTCAAAAATGAAACTGTAAACCAATCCACAAAGAGAATTACAGGATTTCAGAAAAGAGGAGGCACTTCAGTTTGCCTAATTCAGCCACACTGCATTGGAACAAGGATCAGAAAAGCCAAGACTATGCCACGGTCACCATACAGCGACCTGGTAAAATTAAGACAATAATCCATTTTCTTTTAACTCCTGATGAATTCTCTTTCCACTGCGCCAAGAAGTCTGTTTCATAACTAGTGAATTTAAACAGTTTTGGCTCCACTTTAAAAAAAACGAAGGGTAAAGGGAAAGGTTTTCTAAGTGACAAATATGGTGAGGTAGAAAGAAAGTGAAGTGGCTCAGTCGTGTTTGACATTTTGCGACCTGGTGGACTGTAGCCCACCAGGCTCCTCATTCCATGGGATTCTCCAGGTAAGGATACTGGAGTGGGTTGCCATTTCCTTCTCCAGGGGATCTTCCGGACCCAGGGATCGAATCCATGTCTCCTGCATTGCAGGCAGATGCTCTAACCTCAGAGCAACCAGGGAAGACCCCCAAAAAGAGAGGCGTGGACATCCGGAGTGGGTATCTTTCCCACACAGGGATCAAATCCAAGTCTCCCGCATTGCGAGTGGTGGTTTCTTCACCAGCTGAGCCACAACAGAATGCCATAAACTCAAACAGACGACGAGGATGGGATTCGAACCCACGCATGCAGAGCACAATGGATTAACAGTCCATCGCCTTAACTACTCGTCCACCTCGTGGCACAGTAGAGTAGCCATCAAAAGTAGAAACATGAAAAAAGAAAAAATAATGCCATTTGCAGCGACATGGATGGGCCTAGAGATTTCTGTACTGAGTGAAGTAAGTCAGAGAAAGACAAATGTCATGATATCGCTTATTATGTGGAATATAAGAAAAGGGTACAGATGAACTTATTACAAAAGAGGTAGAGTCACAAATGTAGAAAACAAACTTACGGTTACCATGGAGTTAGAGGAGGTGGAATAAATTGGGAGCGTCCCTTGGACTGCAAGGAGATCCAACCAGTCCATTCTAAAGGAGATCAATCCTGGGTGTTCATTGAAGGACGGATGCTAAAGCTGAAGCTGCAATACTTTGCCCACCTCATGCGACGAGTTGACTCACTGGAAAAGAGTCTGATGCTGGGAAAGGTTGGGGGCGGGAGGAGAAGGGGAAGACTGAGAATGAGATGGCTGGATGGCATCACCGACTCGATGGACATGAGTTTGAGTGAACTCTGGGAGTTGGTGATGGACAGAGAGGCCTGGCGTGCTGTGATTCATGGGGTCACAAAGAGTCGGACATGACTGAGCAACTGAACTGAACCACAAAAAAATGGCAGTTTAATGTACTATCTAATAATTTCTGATTGATAGCACAGTATCTCATACTATTATTATTTTCATTTATTTGATTTCTGATGGTTTTTCTTAATTGTATTTGTCAAAATCCTATGAAAATCCCACAAAGAAATGGAACTTAAAACACACAGATAAAATTATTTATTGTAATATTTTTTTAATTTCTATGCATACAATATTTACAATATTAAAGTAATATATTTAAAGGAGTAAATCTGAGGTTGTGTTCCTTATGGCTAAAGCCTCAGCTTATTTTTGATACATGACTGAAGCAACTTAGCAGCAGCAGCAGCAGCAGTAACATAACCTCAGAACATGTATCACATTTTTCTATGACTACATGAATTTCTCAAACTAAATGGCTATAATAGCCAAGTCACAGCTTTTTGGTAATTAGGGAAAAAAGTGACTTTCTTTGGAGGACATAACTTTACAAGGGCAAATGGCTTGAAGAGTAAATCCCAAGATGACTATCAGTCCCCACATGGCTTCTTGTCCAAGTACACATGTGCAGTGAACGACCTACACAACCGTACATGGAGAACCTGTACATATTATTTGTCTAAATCAAAGATGATTTATTTTCCTTATTTGTTATAAATTCAATGCCTAACTCTAAGGAATGAGGCACATATTACAGGGCAAGAATACACCTAAAAACCAGTCAAAAGTTTGCTAGTCATTTATTATATAAAATTATACTAAATAACATTCTGATAGTAAGACAATGAACTTAGTCGAAAAAATTGCTTTTTTGTCATCTGTCCAACATGTCTAGAAACAGATCTCACTTTTTGGTATGTATGGTGTGGCTAAGCAGAAGGGTTTTACCTAAAACTTGGAATCAACTTCAAAGATCCCCTTTATAATGTCTCTTAGGGAAAATTTTAATTGGCAATAATAAGATTCAATAACCACCTTATTTGAAGCCAATTAAAAGGGCAAGTCCCTACATTCAAGTTAGCAGAAATATTGAAAAAAAAAAAAACTCTAGGCAGTTGTTTTTTTGCCAGAGAAGACTCAACAGAAATTCCATGGGAACTGCATAAAATCTATCTTTTTGAGAGTGGGGTAGAGAGATTTTAGTTCTGCATGCGTGAGGGCAATAGTGAATGGGTACAACTTCTTACTCCCAAGTTTTTCCAAAGAGAAGAGAAATAAATAAGTAAATAAATAGTTAAATAAGTAATTGTATAAGTATGCAGGAGCCTCAGGCATAAAAAAAGAGCGTCTGGGAATCAGTTGAAACACCATAAAGCAAGGGTTCATATCCATGACCTTGAATGTTGAAGGACTTCTAATTTTGGAAGTCCTAATGTGTTTTGAAAATTAATTATTTCAATTTTATTAAATGCAATATATCATTCAGAAACTATAAACACTTGCTTCCTGATATCAGTGTTAATCTATTTTCTTAATGATACTTAATAGCCCAATATCTCATTCAACTAAATGAGCTCTATAAATTTTAATAGTTTTTTCAAAAAAGGAATTATGCTATTTAAAGAAATACTAAATATCCAGAGTAAAAGCCACCATTCCAGAAACTTTCTGTGATTTTAATTATCATACTTTATGAGGATAATATTGTCATGCACATTTATAGCAGACAAACGGGTTTCTAGGGGGAAACTGCCTTAAGTTTAATTTTAGTACTGACAGAAGGCATCTGCTTTTCTGCAAGGGAAAAACAATGTAGTCCTATCCTATGTTAATCCTGGAAGCGTTTCTATGTTTAAATTATCTTTTTATTACAAATCACAGCATTACAGAATGTTAAGTAGTAA
Organism: Moschus berezovskii; assembly: GCF_049115385.1. Classification (NCBI taxonomy): domain Eukaryota; kingdom Metazoa; phylum Chordata; class Mammalia; order Artiodactyla; family Moschidae; genus Moschus; species Moschus berezovskii. The sequence goes on along the minus strand of NC_142477.1, from coordinate 21,839,844 downwards.
ATGAAAGTGAAAGTGTTAGTTGCTCAGTCATTTCTGACTCATTGTGACCCCATGGACTGTAGCCCACCAGGCTTTTCTGTCTATGGGATTTCCCCAGACAGGAATACTGGAGTGGATCGCCATTTCCTTCGCCAGGGGATCTTCCCGACCCAGGAATCGAACCCAGGTCTCCCTCATTACAGGCAGACTCTTTATGATCTGAGCTACCAGATCCTTTGCAATAAAAAGTATATGTAGGGGAAAACTAATTTCAAATGCCTCTGAGTAGGGATGTCTGGTTATTACATTTAGGCTTTCTAGAAGGCTTGCAGTCCACTTACTAACATTCTGGCAAAAAAGGATCTGAATAGTCGAACTAACTTTGTTCTTTACTGAAACCATTTACTAAGGGGCAAACTTTCAGTCCAGGAAAAGTTTTAGGAAGCTAGGAGAAGGAAGACAGGTATAATAAATAGTGTTAGAAACATAACCATGCCAAAGAATTGATTTTACATTTTTAATAAATAAAGCAAAACAGTCTATGTACATAAATGTTTATGTTTCTAGATCAAGTTCACTAAAACAAAGAGGAAGCCTAAAATAATTCAAAATTACAAGTTTAAAAATATTTATAAAACTGCTTATGGAGAGGTTCAGTCATTTGCTAACAACCAACATGGAGGTTTTACCATGGGCTCCAGTTCTCATACACTTTCCTTCTAAGGACTGCCAGGAAGGAAAACACCTACCCTTAATCTCTACAGCCAGAAGACTCAGACTGGTCTGAACACCTGCCCCAGAGAGGTTCTCCGGAAGAAGCTTGTCATCCATCCCATCTCTTCTGTCCCCTTGAGGGGCTCCAGTGTCCAACCCACAGCTGCTCCCTGGCCAGATGGTGGTGGAGAACAGCAGGGGGACCCCCAACATCTCAATGTGTTTCTTTGCAATCCATGACTTTGAGACTGGGCGTCCTCTAGGCAAAAGCACATTTGAAAATGTGTACCTGGCTCAGAAGAAAAAAAGCCAATTCATCTTGATGCTCAAAGCCCTCTTCAAGTCTCAGGTAGAGAAGGAAGGTGAAGAGCTCCAGCTGCGCAGGGAGATCGGCAGCCTCCCAACGTCTTGCTTCTCAGCAATTTCTCTAACCAGAAAAGGATCTACTCGATTCTGGGTTTGCCCCTTACTGGGTCGGGGAGGAAGGGGGAAGCTCCACAAGGAGCTGCGGAAGGACGGCACTTCTGAGGAGTAGCGAACAGCCAGGATGATGGAGGAGCTGGCAGATGCTCTGATGTACTGCTGCGGGAAACAGGTGATTGGCAGACTTAAAGCCAGAGAATCTGCTCTTGGGGCTCCAAAGAGAGCTGATAAGCTGGTTGGTGTGATAGCTTACGGTGAACGGTGTCGGATTCTAGATCTCCGAAGAAGAAGATTTAGCTTCAGGACCAGGGACCAGGCTTGATCACTCAAGAGCTTTTGTGTAGCAGAGTTTTAGTCAAGTAAGAAAAGGCACAGAGAAAGCTTCTGACATAGACATCAGAAGGGGGATGGACAGCGACCCCCTCGCTAGTGTTAGCAAGGGAGTCATATACTTTTATAATTAGCTATTATAGTAAATCAAAAGAACTTCTCAAGGTTGTCAAGATCTTACTAGACCCACTCCCATAATTTACATTTTAAGATAACAGGATTAGCCAGAAGGTTTTCAGGAAGGAGAGACTGTCTTCAAGCAGGATAACATTTTTTTTATATAATCCTTGAAAGTGAAAGAAAGTGAAGGTGCTCAGTCGTGCCTGACTCTTTGCAACCCCATGGACTGTAGCCTGCCAGGCTCCTCCGTCCATGGGATTTTCTAGGCAAGAGTACTGGAGTGGGTTGCCATTTCCTTAGTTCAGAGTTTAAACTGAGTTGTTTGTTGTATAATCATCAGCTCTGGGCTTAAAGAAAAAAGTGTTTTATGTGATTAAGACTAAGGAAGGTAGAGGGAAAAAAAGATGATTGTCCTTTCCTCCTCCTTGAGAATTCCAGACACTTATCTCCTTGGGGACTTCTTATCAACCTGCCTAGGAACTGGCTCTCAGGTCCATGCCCTCTCCTTGAGGAGGAAGACAATGTTTGGCACCTGGTCCCCCTTTCCACAGAGATGATTGAGGGGCACACACACACACACAGGGAGAAGGTGAATCTGGGGTGCATTGGAGTGCTCTCCTACCAGCTGTTGGTGGACAACTTGATGTTCCTGAGTGCTTCCCACAAGGAATGAGGTATATCTGCGCATCGTCAAGGTGGTACTGAAGGTCCCCGTTCTGTGCCCACAGGAGCTGCTCAAGCATAACCTCTCAGAACACCTGCCACTGACCAGGTCTCAACCCACCCTTGGGTCCAGGACCATTCTTTAAGGGTTCTGCCTCTCTCTGCCCTTCAGTCTGTCCCCGGAATTGTCCCTGTCCTTTGCTCAGTCATGTCTGTGTATATTGTAATTAGGAGGAGGGGTCCCTGGCCTCTTCCACCATCTGTCTTCTACTTCTGCTTTATTTAATAAAAGCAGCTGCTTTTTGTACTGATGACTGTAGATGTTTACAGGTGGAGACTGCTGTGGAGAAGCCATGGGAGGAGGCTGAGGAGTTACCACACACAGGGGTGAATAGAAGCAGTACTGTTGGTACCTTGTTCCTGACTTATGTTTTCACTGCCAAGTATGATCATTTGCGTAGGTTTTGCTGTTTGGTTTTGTTTTGACTGCCTTGAGCAGCCTGCAGGATCCTGCAGGATCTTAGTTAAAAAGAATAGGTGCATCCTGCAGCGGAAGTGCAGAGTACTAGCCATTGGACTGCCAGGGAATTCCCTTGCTGTAGATACATCTCTTTTTATCAGATCAGGGAAGGCTAGTTTGTTAAGGATTTGGGATTTTCTGAATCATGACTATATGTTGACTTTCACCTAATGCTTTTTTTGCATTTACTAATGATTGGTTCTTTTGAGCCATGTGATGAAAAATATCAATATATTCTTATTTTCATTTCAAAAAAAAATACTGCCCATTGAGAGAAGAGAATATGATCTCCATAGAGGCTCATGTATTGGAATTCTTCATGTATTGACATTAGAGTGTTTTTTTCTTCAAAAGAAGAAAGCATAATGTTCTCTCATTAACTATTCATAAAACTTTAAGACAATTTTAACTTTTCTCTTAAGAGAGTGTCCAGGTTTGAGGCCAAATATTTATAAAATACATTGGAGAAGGAAATGGCAACCCACTCCAGTGTTCTTGCCTGGAGAATCCCAGGGACGGGGGAGCCTGGTGGGCTGTCGTCTATGGGGTCGCACAGAGTCGGACACAACTGAAGTGACTTAGCAGCAGCAGCAGCAGCAGTGCCTAAAAGAAAAAAAAAAGCAAGTTTTAGTATTGTTTTACAATTATTTTTAGATAATGATTTATGTTTATACATGCTATTGAGCTTATATGCTCGTGTTGTTGTTTAGTCACTAAGTCCTTTCTGACTCAATAGTGATGCCAATGTGCTGTCTATGGGATTTTCCAGGCAAGAATACTGGAGTGGGTTGCCATTTACTACTCCAGGGGATCTTCCCAACCCAGGGATGGAAATCACGGCTCTTACTGTGTCTCTTACTTAGATTGTGTGTGCTATGTTGCTTCAGTTGTGTCCGACTCTTTGCAATGCTATGGACTGTAACCCACCCATCTCCTAGGCTCCTCTGTTCATGGGATTCTCCAGGCAAGAATATTCAAGTGGGTTGCCATGTCCTCCTCCAGGAGATCTTTGCCACCCAAGGATCAAACCCAGGGCCTCATATATATACAAAGCCTGTGTTTTACCAGTGAGCTACATCAACCTCTCCTGCACTGCATGTGGGTTCTTTACCACTGAGCAAAATTAATAAAAGGATGAAAAATTCAACCTTCATAGAATAACAATTTTAAATATATTTCAATATATGTTACTAAAATTAAATACAGTAACAAAATGTTATTAGAACAATAAATCATAGTGATTTTTTTTAATATGCCTGGCAAAGACAGTTTTAAGAGTCAGTTATATCAAGCTGTCTTGGAAAAAATATTTCAATTTTGTTGATAGAATTCCACATCATAAGGAAAGTGCTTCAAAACTATTTTACAGATCTTTGATATTACAGTTTATATAACTAACATTGAAATCCAATAAAAGTCCCAAATATAGACTTAAATCTTATTTATGACTAGAAGTAAAAAAAAAAATCATAGATAAAAGATAAACTAAAAGTATATTAAAAGATAAATACTCCATAATCCAAAAGGATACATTCCAGAAATGCAAAAGTGAAGTGATATTAGAAAGTCTAACCATATTATTCATCACATTTCTAGATTTTTAATTTTTAAATAGTGCTTTAAAATGCAGTAAAAGACATCTAAAACTTGAAAATACACTTCTGTTTGGCTTTTTTTTTTTCAAGTGACTCAATCTTGTCTAACTCTTTGTGACCCCATGGATTCTAGCCTGCCATACTCCTCTGTCCATGGAATTCTCCAGACAAGTATACTAGAGTGGGTAGCCTTTCCCTTCTCCAGGGGATCTTCCCAGCCCAGGGATGAAGCCGAGGTCTCCCGCATTGCAGGAAGGTTCTTTACCATCTGAGCCACCAGGGAAGCCCAAAAATAGACTACTAATTAAAATTCTTAGAATACTATATGTAGACAGCTTCTCCATTTTTATTATAAAAGCTGAGGATATTGTTAAAATGAAATTAATTAATTAAAGGCATTTTTAGCAATGAAACCACCACCACCAAAAAACAAAAATAAAAACTTATAGCAGAATCCAATTTAAAAAAAAATGAAGCAAATAGTGCTTTTTAGAGTAATAGGAGAAGGCACACATGGAGAATCACTGCTACCACCTCATCTGACTTCCCACCAGCCCATTCCCACTCACAAGATGGCCATGAGTGGTCAACAGGTAATCCATTCCCTCTGACAGGTGATTCAGAAATGTGGACCAAAGTCATAAACTCATGGAAAAGAGGATGATTTGGAAAGAAGACTGTCACTCCTCTGTCACACTGTCATTTACACCAGAGAAACTTGAATTTAGCTTATTGAGAACATTTGAGTTAAGTCTCGGAAACTAAAGACCACGCCCCAGGAAGGAGCAACTTCTTTCATTTCCCTCCGGATGCCACCACCTGTGCTTTGCTGCCCTGAAGCCTTCTGTAGCCACTGTCTGAAGATGAGTTTGACTCACAGAACTCAGACTGTGTTTCTAGGACCACCCTGAAGCCACTCACCTCCCAGTTTTGCAGCTGTTTCAGCCAAGAAGTCAGCCTTTGTTGAGTTTTTGTTTCCCTGTAATCAACAGCAGGACTCAGCAACTTTAGAAAAGGACCTAAGATAGTCAATAATTTAGGCTCTGTGGACATGAGGTCTGTAACCCAACTCTGGTGTTTTATTGCAAAATCAGCCTGAAGCAAAAATAAACAGAATCATGGCGGAGCTCCAGGACATCTTTATTGACCAAAACCACTCATAAAGATACTCATTTATGTTTTCTTCTATAACATTTGTAGTTTCACGATTTACATCAAGGTCTTTGCACTGTTTTAAATTAATATTGGTATATGAGGCAAGGGACGGGTATGTTCAGCACTGTTTATTCCTTGAGAAATTTATCCTTCGCTGAATTACCTTTGCATGTTTGTTAAAAATCCACTGGCTGTGTTTGTACAGGTTTATTTCTGGACTCTATTCTTTTTCACTCAACTAGGGAAATAGTCACTCAATCACGTCTGACTATTTGCAACCCCCATGGGCTGTAACCTGCCAGGCAGGGATTCTCCAGCCAAGAACATTGGACTGGGTTGCCATTTCCTAATCAAGAGGATCTTCACAACCCAGGGATGGAAACCGGATCTCCTGCATTGCAGGCAGACTCTTTACCGTCTGAGCCACTGATCTGTCTATTGAATGCCACATTGCACATTGCTCTAACTTAAAAATCAATCCTGAATCAGGTAGCATAAGTCTTTCAGCTTTGACTTCTCTTTCAATGCTATTTATTTATTTTGATATGACTTTTAGGATCAGCTACTTAATTTCTACAGAAAAGACTGCTAGGATTTCGATTGGGGTTGTGTTGAATTCAGAGGTCATTTTAGAGAGACGGCATAATTTCAGTATAGTTCTCTGTTTCAGGATCATGGTGTGTCTAACCATTTATTTGGGTCTTTAATTTTTCTCATCAGTGTTTTGTGGTTTTCAGTAAATAAGTCTGACATTTTTTATTAGAGATATCCCTATGTACATAATATTTTAAACTATTATATATGATTTTTTAATTGCAATTTCTTTGTGTGTTTGTGAATGCTGCTGCTGCTGCTAAGTGGCTTCAGCTGTGTCCAACTCTGTGCGACCCCATAGACAGCAGCCCATCAGGCTCCCCTGTCCCTGGGATTCTCCAGGCAAGAACACTGGAGTAGGTTGCCATTTCCTTCTCCAATGCAGGAAAGTGAAAAGTGAAAGTGAAGTCACTTCAGTCGTGTCTGACACTTAGCGATCCCATAGATGGCAGCCCACCAGGCTCCTCTGTCCATGGGACTTTCCAGGCAAGAGTATTGGAGTGGGGTGACATTGCCTTCTCCGGTGTGTGTGAATAGGTTGTTCAATACAGCAGTAATGTTTACCATTTGTCCAGCTGAAATCCTCCAAGATATTCTAAAGTATTTTTCAACTAGCTCTAGCTCTATGGTCAAAAGTTGGCCAACATGGAAACTGCTCTTGAGAGCCTAATAGTGACTGTTTTTAGGTCTTCTCCCTCAAGTCAAAATGAAACTATATACCCAGAGGGAAAGAAAGCCATTGTGAAGCCTTGTAGAATTTACTAAAACATTCCAAGAAACACAGTTCTAAATCTAGAACATAGGAATCTTTTGATTTATATCTTAGTTGAAGATCTTTTTCTTAATATAAAGAGGCAATTTGAAGGTAACGTAGTCAGATGTCAGAGTCTTGAAGTCATTTCAGGTTGCAACACAATTCTTTGAGGAAGTGAAAGCAAAAGCACTTGTCTTATAAATCCCATATTTATAACAACAGATATATGGCTGTGGAAACAGTTTAAGCCCATCTATTAGGGATTGGGGGTGGGAGGAGATGGGGACGACAGAGAATGAGATGGCTGGATGGCATCACCGACTCAATGGACGTGAGTTTGAGTGAACTCCGGGAGTTGGTGATGGACAGGGAGGCCTGGCGTGCTGTGATTCATGGGGTCGCAGAGTCAGACACGACTGAGCGACTGAACTGAACTGAACTGATTCGTTTACCAATCCCAAAATATTCCCCTGCTCATGTCAAAAGGCTGGTAAAATATTTGGTTTTAGGAAACAAAAGCCCTTCTTGGAGAAACATACCCTTTCTCAGTGCCTAAGAGATGTAACTCTTTTACTTGTTCTCCTCCAGGAATACAGAGTCATCTCTTGAAAATTTCAGAGATAGACTTATTTAAAAAGTTAATTTGGAAATTAGGTGAATACAAAATTTTAAAAGTCTTTCTTACAAGTATTAATAAAAATCCTAGCCATCTGAGCAGGTAACCCTAACATATTCTATCTGGCAGAAACACAATTTGGATCCAGTTTGTCCTTTATAAACTAGTGGTTTAATAAAACTATAATATTATATCTATATCATATTATAACTATAACATCATATCATAGTTAAAATTTTTAAGTGAAAACTGTAAGATTTTTGCATCTATGTGTCAACTAAAAATATATACTCACAACATAAAAATTGAGAATTATGTTTTATTTGGAGGGATTTCTTTTTTTTTTTAATTTATTTATTTTTTTAATTTATTTTTTTTATTTTACAATATTATATTGGTTGGTTTTGCCCTACATTGACATGAATTCGCCCCAGGTGTACATGAGTTCCCCCTCCTGAACCCCCCTCTCACCTCCCTCCTCCCTTTATCCTCCCTCTGGGTCATCCCCGCACACCAGCCCCGAGTATCCTGTAACATGCATTGACCCTGAACTGCTGATTCGTTTCACATATGACAACATACATGTTTCAATGTCATTCAGCCCAGAGAGCAGCATCTCAAGCAACCCTGAAAGAACTGCTCTGAAGAGGGAGCCAGGGTATATAAAAACTTTGCAGCAAAGGGCAGGTTGTCTGAAGGTTAAAGATTATTGTTAATTAAAGAAAACCAAATACGTCAAATTAAAGAATTTAACACTTGTCTATGTATCGGAAGATGCTAGAGTCCGGGCTATGGGGCCAGTATCCTCTTGCTTTCATATCCTGAGTTTCCTCAGGGCTTACCTTGGAAAGTGGCTGCTGCCTGATGGCTGCTAGATGGCTGGTATTCTTTCCTTTCTGAGTTCCCTCAGGGCTTACCAGTTCACCATCTGGTGGTGGCTGCAATCACTGATGACTGTGACGTTCTTTGTTTACTGATAGGGCAGGAAATATTCCACTTATCATATTTGTATGGCTATGTATATATGTTTTTGGTGTGTGATACTTTTCTACTTCTGGATGATACTGCCAAAATTAATTTGTAAAAAGTGAAATATAAGTGGCTAAAGATAAATAACTATAAATCAAGTATACTCTCAAAGCTAGAGAAACTAACCCAAATGTTTTTCTTAAATTTACATGATCCAGAATAATCTTTGGTAATTCAAATCTAAGTCAAGTGAAGTGAAGTGAATTCGCTCAGTCGTGTCCGACTCTTTGCGACCCCATGGACTGTAGCCTACCTGCCTCCTCTGTCCATGGGCTTTTCCAGGCAATAGTACTGGAGTGGATTGCCATTTCCTTCTCCAGGGAATCTTCCCGACCCAGGGATCGAGCCCGGGTCTCCTACATTGTAAACAGACGCTTTACCGTCTGAGCCACCAGGGAAATCCTAATCTAGTTTAAGTTCAATTTCTGATTGTTTATTTTTAGTGTAGATATTTTTATACCTTGATTTTGTGTCCTAGTCTTGCTAAACTCACTTTTTAGTTTTGGTAGCTTTTTCATAGATTTCACAGAATTTTCTACATAAATAGTAAAAAAATATAATCTGTGAATAAAGATCTTTAATTTTTACTCTATAATCTGATTTTTTTCATTTTTTAACATTTTAAACTCTTTTTTTCAGGACAATGTTAAATTGATTTTCCATAATCTCTCTTACTTTCATGCTTTTCAAAGAACTTCAAAAGAACACCAGGTTTAGAATTTAGAATTATATTTTCTATAACTAATCTGACCAATATTACTTAGAGAATTTTAAAATAAAGAAATGAATGTTCACTTGTTCTGAAATTTGGTATGTTATTAGGTGGAAAATTTAAGTTGCAGAAATATTTGTGTGTGTAGGCATATATGTGTACAAAGAGAGAGACTTATCACATCTTTATTATAAAAATGTGTCTATGAAAGTATTATATATGTGTCTCTTTCAGTGTGTGTTGATACCCTATCTGTCTGTTTGTCAGTCTGTCTAGGAGTGCACAGAAGAATGTCTGAAAAGGCACACTGTAAATGCTGTTTACTTGTAGAGGCTGGGCATCAGGGAAAAAAAAACATTTTACTACATATAATTTGCTACATATCATTTTTTACTTTATATAATGAATTTGTGTTACTCATATACTTTACCACAGACTTTCAAAAATAAAGGCATCAAAATAGATAAAATATAAGCAAAGATTATAAAAGTGACTCATCAGGAAATTGTTATTTCAGTGTTTCTCATATTCTTCCACATGCTGCATTTCTTTTTTGCTATTAGAAACATGGGACTTCCCTGGTGGCTCAGTTGTTAAACAATCTGCCTGCAATGCCGGAGACCCAGGTTTGATCCCTGAGTCGGGAAGTTCCCCTGGAGGAGGAAATGGCAACCCACTCCAGTGTTCTTGCCTGGAAAATCCTATGGATAGAGAAGCCTGGCGGGCTACAGTCCATGGGGTCACAAAGAGTCAGACATGAGTGAGCATCTGAGCACAGAGCAAATGCAAACTATTATTATTAGAAACATGGAGCTTCCCAGGTAGCTCAAATGGTAAAGAACCTGCCTGCAATTCAAGAGACCCGGGTTTGATTTCTGGGTCAGGAAGATCCCCCAGAGAAGGGAATGACAAACTACTCCAGTATTCTTCCTGGAGAATCCCCATGGACAGAAGAGCCTGGTGGGCTACAGCCCATAGGGTCACAAAGAGTTGGACACAACAGAACGACTAACACATGCAGCATGAATTATGAAAATAAAAATATTTATTTTTAAAAATGTGCCCACGAAAAAAGTTTAGTATATTGAAAATACAATGAAAGCTAAGTCGTTTCTTCATAATAATCAAGCATGAGCTTATTGAAGTAAGAGAAGCTAAATTCTAGGTTATTCAAATAAATGGCCAGAATCCATTTTCAAAAGTATTCAAAAGAAATACTTTCTTTGAAATTCAATCACAAAAATGTCATGTTAGATTCTTATCAGGATTTAATTTTAATAAAACCATCAGTCAGTATTTGTTCCTGGCACTGATGCTTTTATGAAGGTTCTAGAATCATGGTATCAAAAGTATCTAAGCAGAATTATCCTCTGTTACTTGTATATTTTGAGTGAGATTTCTCATGTCTTTTAAATGTACAATTTAATTCTCATGATATAGATGACATTTATTGTCATTTATCCCCTATAGGATGGCAAGTCAATACAAAAATAATAAAGGTTCTACTTTTCATTATAAGTCTGTCCTTCAAATTTTTATATTTAAATGTGAACATATATGTAAACACAAACTTTGTGTGCGCACACATTCATTAAAAAATAAAAATATTTAGAACAATGAAAATTGCCCTCAGGCAGTAGTAATGCAAACTGATCTGTTATCTATTTGTGCACATTATATCAATGTTTTAAAACCCTTAGCAGCCTTATTTTTCTGGTGTTATATTTTTGTATGTGTATGCTAGTCTCTCAGTCATGTCTGACTCTTTGCAACCTTATGGCCTGGAGTCTACTAGGTTCCTCTGTCCATGGAATTCTCCAGGCAAGAATACTGAATTGGGTTGCCATTTCCTTCTCCAGGGGATCTTCCTGACACAGGGATCGAACCCAGATCTCCTGTATTGCAGACAGATTCTTTAAACTACAAATTTCTCAGACTTGATATGTTGCTTTTTAATGTTTCAAATGACATAGGACCAGTCCAATGAAGAAATTATTTCTGAGTCACTGTATCCTGCCCTTGGCATCCCAGATTACTACCTCTTCTACACTGTGCACCTTGATATTTATTCAAGTTCATATAATTTTTAAAATAAGAATATCATAGCTGAGGAATAGTGTGAAAGGTAAGATAAAGATAATTTGGCAGCTTCTACTTTACGTCCTTTGGAATAGCCGAAGGAAAGAAAAGAAAAGAGTGATGAAAGAATGGGGAAAGATATCTCCTAAACTGACATAGGACATTTCTTCTGACGGCCCATTAGCTGTAATTCAGTCATTTGACCACAACCACAGGCAAGGAAAGATTTAGAAATTTATCTTTATGTTTCAGTGTTTATCTGCTTAGCTAAAAGTTCTGTTAAAATGAAATGAGGGAAGAATTAGGGTGAAGGGAAATTATCAACCTGCTTCATTGACCCACTTTTACTTTCAGGACTTACAATGTTGGGTCAATCTATGTACTCAGTGATCCATCCTGGCCTATGTCATGATGTCTCATTTATTTCAGTTTGATGTTGTCTGGCATGTGGTTGCTTCTGTACTAGACCTCTTAAAGACTTATTATTACATTATTATTATTAAGCTTCTTGAATCTCATTCCTTCTTTGTTGAGACAGAATTTCTTGGGATGTGGCCTCATTTTACATTTTTAATGGTAACCAGTATGATTCTTGTGGGGATTTACTTGGCACTTGTACATATAATAACCACTGATCTAGACTTCACATCATTAGGCCTGGCTTGATGAAAAAATAATAATAATCACAAATATATCATAATAGTAAAGAAAATAAAACCTCACATTTCCATCTTTACATAAGTAAATCATGTCTACTTTGGGTAAAAACATGTTTCCTAAGTTTCCTTTTTTTGTTCTATCTCTATGGGCTTCTCACTCTCCTACTTCCAAATCAAAACTTGAACACAGGAATTTTACTATGCTTATGTGAATTACTTCTCCAAAGACATCACTTTCTAAGATTTCTCTTTAGTTAGCTAGTGATTCCAGGTTGGCTTCTCTCCAAGTTATTGCAGGTACTGACTCAAACATGCAGAAGAAAAACTGACATCTGGGCTATCCTAGGAACCCTAAAACTCTTATCAGAAATGATGCTTGCAATCCTGTCAAGATGGAGAAGATTTTAAAGACTCTCCCCTCAAAGTCCAGTATATCATGGATATAGATGTTTTAGATTGTCAACTCCCAACACAAGGAAATGTCATTAGATGACTGTTCAACTGTTTACTTTAAAGGGGGACTGAATGCTGTTTGAATAGACTTAATTCATCTCTTCCCAAAATTCAGGCAAAAATGATTGGTTTCTGGAAGATGGACTAGATTTTCACTAAGATATTCACCATGAATAATTCAGTCTGAAGATAAATGTACATGAAGAACAGATAACTTTTGCTATGCTAGTACCATAAATCCAAATAAAATTTAGTATATTTTTATGTGGTCTTTCACACTAAGCTGAATTCACATTGTTCTTCTCAAGTTCAAGTGAGGAACAGCTCTAGTTCATGCAAAATTGGTATTAACTGTTACCAACCTACTGCACCTACTGAGCTATACTAAGTCCTTGATTGAGAAAGCTATAGGAATAAAGAAAAAAGTTTGAAAAAACAATGCTTTAAATAGGTCAAGGAAGCTATTTTCTTCATTTTATTTATACCTCATTCTGGGGTTTATTTAAAACCCTCTGTGGTCCTCCTTTTATTATATGATTTCTCAGGAATAAAAAGCAGCAGGACATCATCTTCAGACTTTATTTCTGTTTATTTAATTTTTTAAAAAAGATTTTCTTCAGTGAATTGCTTCTTGGCCCAAATACTTAGCTAAATAAACTATAAAAGCATAAATATTTTAAAAGAATAATTTTAATGGCAATAATAAAGAAAATATCACTTTTATTTAAATTGCTAACCAAAATCATCATTGGTATTCTATTCTCTGCGCAATATATTTTTTCTTGTCTACAGTTTTCTTGTATATCATTTTCCCACTAAATAATATCTAGATCCCCAGAAAAAGGGTGTACATAAATTATATGAGAAAATATACTGTATCTTTAAAATTCTGGTTTTGTAAATTTTAAAACAGTGAGAAAATGATTTTGACAGTTCTTTAATGAGAAACACAAACTTGTGTAAAGAAAATATACTTATATTTATACATGTCATATGTATACTTACATGTATTTTCATATATATACATATATATGCTGCATATTCACACATCTATATAATGTGTATATATGGCCATATGTGTATCTTCAAACATATAGCTTTGAATAATAAATACTAGAAAGTATGTAAAAATTGTAATGCTAATTTTGTTTGAAAGAAATAAAATATTTCAAGTACTATTGTGCCACTCTGCCAGTTTCAACATATATGCTTACACAGTTATTTTCTTCTACCTTCAACATTTCTAAAAAATATAATTTATTCCCTGTGAGTATGAATAAGTAGAATAAGGTAAATTCTTAAAAGTTAGAACAAATGTGGTATGCTCTTCCACTTGGTTGCTGTAATTTAGAGAAATATCTAATTCTGCTGTTGTCAAGAATTTGCATGTATAAATTTTGTGGGTATAAGAAATGACCTTTCCATGTTATAAGTTAACTTTTTAAGAAAAATATTCAGTTCAGTTGCTCAGTCGTGTCCGACTCTTTGCAACCCCATGAATCACAGCACACCGGGCCTCCCTGTCCATCACCAACTCCCGGAGTTCACCCAAACTCATGTACATCGAGCTGGTGATGCCATCCAGTCATCTCATTCTCTGTCGTCCCCTTCTAATCCCACCCCCAATCCCTCCCAGCATCAGACTCTTCTCCAGTGAGTCAACAAGTCCCATGAGGTGGCCAAAGTATTGCAGTTTCAGCTTTAGCATCAGTCCTTCCAATGAACACCCAGGGTTGATCTCCTTTAGAATGGACAGGTTGGATCTCCTTGCAGTCCAAGGGACTCTCAAGAGTCTTCTCCAGCACCACAGTTCAAAAGCATCAATTCTTCGGCGATCAGCTTTCTTCATAGTCCAACTCTCACATCCATACATGACCACGGGAAAAACCATAGCCTTGACTAGACGGACCTTGGTTGGCAAAGTAATGTCTCTGCTTTTTAACATGCTATCTAGGTTGGTCATAACTTTCCTTCCAAGGAGTTAACGTCTTAATTTCCTGGCTGCAATCAGCATCTGCAGTGATTTTCGAGCCCCAAAAAATTAAAGTCTGACATTGTTTCCCCATCTATTTCTCATGAAATGATGGGACCAGATGCCATGATCTTCGTTTTCTGAATGTTGAGCTTCAAGCCAAACTTTTTACTCTCCTCTTTCACTTTCATCAAGAGGCCTTTGAGTTCCTCTTCCCTTTCTGCCATAAGGGTGGTCATCTGCATATCTGAGGTTATTGATATTTCTCCCGGCAATCTTGATTCCAGCTTGTGCTTCTTCCAGCCCAGCGTTCCTCATGATGTACTCTGCATATAAGTTAAATAAGCAGACGCGAGAGACGCCGGCTCTGGAGCGGACACAAGAAACGCTGGCTCGGCACAACCAACCACGCACAGAAGCGTGGCTGAGAGGAGCTACCCCACGCCGAAGGTCAGGGTGGTGGCCAAGAGGAGCTGTCCCACGTCCAAGAGGCAGTGGCTGCGTGGGCACAGGAGGGCCAAGAGGAGCTACTCCACCTTCAAGGTCAGGAGGGGTGGCCTTGAGGAGATACCCCTCATCCAAGGTAAGGTACAGCAGCTGCAGTTTGCTGGAGCAGCTGTGAAGAGATATTCCACGACCAAGGTAAGAGAAACCCAAATAAGACGGTAGCTGTTGGGAGGGGGCATCAGAGGACAGACACACTGAAATCATAATCACAAAAAACTAGTTGATCTGAACATATGGACCGCAGCCCTGTCTAACTCAATGAAACTAAGCCATGCCATCTGGGGCCACCCAAGATGGATGGGTCATGGTGGAGAGGTCTGACAGAATGTGGTCCACTGGAGAAGGGAATGGCAAACCATTATACTTGCCTTTAGAACCCCATGAACAGTATCAAAAGGCAAAATGAAAGGATATTGAATGAGGAATTCCCTAGGTGGGTAGGTGCCCAGTATGCTACTGGAGATCAGTGAGAAATAACTCCAAAAAGAATGAAGGGATACAGCCAAAGCGAAACAAATATCCAGTTGTGGATGTGACTGGTGATAGAAGCAAGGTCCGATGCTGTAAAGAGCAATATTGCATAGGAACCTGGAATGTTAGGTCCATGAATCAAGGCAAATTGGAAGTGGTCAAACAGGAGATGGCAAGAGTGAACGTCAACATTCTAGGAATCAGTGAACTAAAATGGACTGGAACGGGTGAACTTCAGTTCAGTTCAGTTCAGTCGCTCAGTCGTGTCCGACTCTCCGCGACCCCATGAATCACAGCACGCCAGGCCTCCCTGTCCATCACCAACTCCCGGAGTTCACTCAAACTCATGTCCACAGAGTCGGTGATGCCATCCAGCCATCTCATTCTCCGTCGTCCCCTTCTCCTCCCGCCCCCAACCTTTCCCAGCATCAGAGATGACCATTATATCTACTACTGTGGGCAGGAATCCCTTAGAAGGAATGGAGTAGCCATCATGGTCAAAAAAAGAGTCCGAAATGCAGTACATGGATGCAATCTTAAAAACGACAGAATGATTTCTGTTCGTTTCCAAGGCAAAGCATTCAATATTATAGTAATCCAAGTCTATGCCCCAACCAGTAACGCTGAAGAAAAATATTAGGATGAACTAAAACTGAGCGCTGAAGAATTGATGCTTTGGAACTGTGGTGCTGGAGAAGACTCTTGAGAGTCCCTTGGACTGCAAGGAGATCCAACCAGTCCATTCTAAAGGAAATCAGTCCTGGATATTCATTGGAAGGACTGATGCTAAAGCTGAAACTCCAATATTTGGCCACCTCATGCGACGAGCTGACTCACTGGAAAAGACTTTGATGCTAGGAAGGATTGGGGGTGGGAGAAGACGGGGACGACAGAGAATAAGATGGCTGGATGGCATCACAGACTTGATGGACACGAATTTGAGTGAACTCCGGGAGTTGGTGATGGACAGGGAGGCCTGGCATGCTGTGATTCATGGGGTCGCAAAGAGTTGGACACGACTGAGCAACTGAACTGAACTGAACTGAAGGAGTAGATTGTTTTTCTCAGATAAGAAACCTATGTATTTCTGAAGATGCAAGCTGCATTAGTAAAAACTCATAACTCAACTATGTGACATTTGGTTTAAAAAAAGAAAGAGAAAAACATGTGGGATTCAATCAAGTTTGCATATGCTGCTGTCTAGATAGTGTGGAAACTCAAATGCCAAATATAGATTAGAAGATATAAATGGGATTTCTTTTCTCCTGACAACAAAATACTTCTGATATATGATATTTAGGGGGAAAATATATACAAATCCTCTGGAACTTCTGAAAGTCCAGGGACTGAAAGTATTTTCTTTTGGAGAAATATATTTGACATTACAATGAATGACTTCCCCAAATAATCAGGAATTAGGTAAGAAGCACAAGCTGGAATCAAGATTGCCAGGAGAAATATCAATAACCTCAGATATGCAGATGACACCACCCTTATGGCAGAAAGTGAAGAGGAACTAAAAAGCCTCTTGATGAAAGTGAAAGAGGAGAGTGAAAAAGTTGCCTTGAAGCTCAACATTCAGAAAACTAAGATCATGGCATCTGGTCCCATCACTTCATTGGAAACAGATGGAGAAACAGTGGAAACAGTGTCAGAATTTAATTTTGGGGGCTCCAAAATCACTGCAGATGCTGATTGCAGCCAGGAAATTAAAAGACGCTTACTCCTTGGAAGGAAAGTTATGACCAACCTAGACAGCATATTAAAAAGCAGCGACATTACTTTGTCAACCAAGGTCCGTCTAGTCAAGGCTATGGTTTTTCCCCTGGTCATGTATGGATGTGAGAGTTGGATTGTAAAGAAAGCTGAACGCCGAAGAATGGATGCTTTGGAACTGTGGTGTTGGAGAAGACTCTTGAGAGTCCCTTGTATTGCAAGGAGATCCTACCAGTCCATTCTAAAGGAGATCAGTCCTGGGTGTTGACTGGAAGGACTGATGCTAAAGCTGAAACTCCAATACTTTGGCCACCTCATGCGACGAGTTGACTCACTGGAAAAGACTCTGATGCTGGGAGGGATTGGGGGCAAGAAGAGAAGCGGAAAACAGAGGATGAGATGGCTGGATGTCATCACCGACTCGATGGACATGAGTGAGTGAACTGCGGGAGTTGTTGATGGACAGCGAGGCCTGGCGTGCTGTGATTCATGGGGTCGCAAAGAGTTGAACACGACTGAGCGACTAAACTGAACTTAACTGATATACTCCAGAATTAATATTAGCAGCACTATTAAAAAATGGGGGGGGGGCATTGTTATTTGTAAATTTGGTAATATTAGGTTAAACAAAGACTTTAAAAAAAAACTGGGAGACTTCTCAGTACTTTTACTATAATAAATAATAGTTCACATTATTGAGTGCCTGCTCTGAATTAGGTCACTATGACAAATCTACATATGATTGTTACAAGAGTCTTTTGAGGTAAGTATTATTATCATCACTCCTATTTTAGAGCTGAAGATCTTTAGATTTATATCAAATAATTTGGGTGGATTTACATGGATAGCAACTGCTGAAGTTGTATGAACCAAATCAGACCAAAACAAAAGTCTGGATTCTGAACTACCATAAAATATGCAACACCTTTCCTCATTAGTTGATGCCCACTGATGGTCTCCAGTAACACAACACAATGTACTAGTTTTGGGGGAACTTCCCTGATGGCTTAGGCACAGTGTACTGTGTTTCTCAAATGTATGGGATCTCAGACCTTATACTTTTGTCCAAATTATCTGTGTCCTTCTGGATTAAACAATCCATTTTGTGAGTGTTCAAGTTTTATGCCTTAGCTACAATCTCTGAATACATTATTAAATGTCTTTGTTTTAAATAGTTCTTTTTTTTTAAATCGGAGAAGAGTGTTGCATGGAAGAAAGAAAATCTGAGAGTAGGGCATGGGAAAAATCAGATAGTATTGTATTTTGTTGCATTTGGGTCAGTGTTCCTGTGGGTATTGCTCCCTACCCATTTTCAGCCTACATTCTGCCCCCAGAGGTTGTACCCTAGAGTTGCATCCCCTGGGCCACAACATTCCCTGGTCCCAGTTGAATTTGGCCAAAGGGAGCAAATCAGAGGGCAGGTGGGGAGAGAAATTAGAGTATTTCTTTGCTGGCTTACTTCTATGGTGGGCCATGGCTTGTCAGAGACTGTGCTCCTTTACTGTTAGCTGGAGTTGTTCTACACTACAGTCCTGAATAAGGTGAGCCCATTCTTCTGGCTTCTTCAGCCTTCTGGATGGTAGTATATTAGCAGGTAATATCAATAGACAACAGGTGATTTCCTGTGGCTGCTGGCCCTAGACAGCTGCCCTCTGATAGTTACTATTAATCATTCAGATAGACTTTGTTGACTCCCATTAATCCTGTCCAAGCCTTTTTCAAAAGTGTTTTGTGTTTATATTCAATGTCTCTCATTCTCGGTAATATTGGTTGATCCTATATGGCCTGTTTCCATTTACTTAATGGGAACCACCTCATTCTCTTCTATAATCCCTAGTTTCTGAAGGTGGATACTTTTCACAGCCAGAGTTCGTTCTAGTCATTTGTGGTTTTTCTGAAGTAAAACAATAGATTCAATGGAGGATGCTTTTACCTAATTTTGGAAAAGTATTTTTAGAGGTCAAAAGTTAACTTATCCCAGGAAAAAGTATGTTTGGACCTAAATGAATTAGGTATTATCCAGAAGAGTCAATGGGGACTGACCACAGTGGCCTTATTTGATTGCCTGACATGGCAAAAAAATTAAGAAAAAAAAAAAAAAAGCACCTTATGCTTTCACTTGTCTCTTTTGATGTCTGGTATTAATTGTATTTTCAAATTCCTGAGATCTGTCTATGTTTATCTCTAGAGTATGTTTCTCTTCAGATTTTTTTTCCAGACTTATTAAGATATAACTGACATTTAACATTGTGCAAGTTTAAGATGATGATTTGATACTTGTAGATATTGCAAAATGATCACCAAAGTCGGGTTACCTAACACCACCATAACTTCACATAATTACCATTTTCTTTTCATTTTGGTGAGCAAATTCATTATCTGTTATCCTAGTAACTTTCAAGTATATAGAACAGTGTTGTTAACTATAGTTACTCTGCTGTACGTTAGATCCTCAGAATATACTCATTTTTTAACTGGTTGCTGTTGTTCAGTCACTAAGTTGTTTCTGACTCTTGTGACCCCATGGACTGCAGCACACCAGGCTTCCCTGTCCTCCACTATCTCCTCACTATTTGAGCATTAGTTTGCTCAAATTCATGTCCATTGAGTTGGCGATGCTATCACACCATCTCATCCTCTGCCACCCCCTACTCCTATTGCTTTTGATCTTTTTAAGTATCAGGGTCTTTTCCAGTGAGTAACTGGTAAACTATACCATCTGACTGACATGTCTTCAGTTCCCTGACCCACAGTCCTTGATAACCACCATTCTACTTGTTTCTATGAGTTTTGTTTTTTTAGATCCCAGATGTAAATGATATTACACAAAATTTGTCTTTTATATTATGCTTTAAAATATGTTTCAGAAATTGTTTAAAGACAAGCAAGAAGTTGTTGCTCATGGTGTTGGATTAAGGGTACTTCCTTAACTCATTTTATTCCACGCAATGTTGAGGGATAAAAGAAATACAGAAAAATTGTTTATTAGGCAAGTGTCCACTCTGTTCAAATTTTCCACAACTAATTTACATTTGTGTAGCTGGCTCAGCTTTAAAGAATCCACCTGCAAAGTAGGAGATTCAGGAGATGCAGGTTTGATCCCTGCGCCAGTAAGATCCCCTGGAGGAGGGCATGGCAACCCACACCTTATTCTTGGAGAATCCCATGGACTGAGGAGCCTGACAGTCTACAGTCCATAGGGTCACAAAGAGCCAGAAAAGACTGAAGCAACTGAGCACACATGCAGCTGAATTACAAATAGATTCACCTATTTAAAGTGAAATGTTATAGAGAAAAATCATAAGTTAATATTGAAAAGGTTTAAGACCAACATATAGCAAGTTATGAGTCCAGTTTAAGGAGCTGGATTTATTTTTCCAGGAGAAAATGCTTTTGTTTTATTTCTCCACTTGGAATTATCAACATGCAATTTTCAAGATGCAGGTGGTTAAAAAAGAACCAATTGGATCCATGAAGAAAAGTTAGAAGAATGTCAGTATTGGGCTATATAAAAAGGAAGTGACATTAGTTGAACCAGGGAAAATATAATCTGTAAATTAATGAAAAACTATAATAGCATACCATTCTGATAGAAAGTTTACAATCATGTCTTCTTTAATGTTTCTTCAAGGAATTTGAAATTTGACATTTCTCTTGTGGCACTTAAAGTATTAAGTGTTCTATTTTTGTGCAGATAATTACTTTCTAAGAAAATAAGCGCCCCATGAAGCAAGACTACATCTAAATCATCTTTATATCTTCTAAATGTAACAATTGACTTCTAAAAGTTTCTAAAAATGTGACAGGTATATATAATTTTAGAAATGGAATTAGGAGTTTCTAATCCCTTCATACTGAGATTGAAAAATTGAGACTCGGAGAATGTTAATGTCTTATTCAAGGTCACAGAACAACAATAGTTACCAAACTGGAATTTAATATCAAGTTTTCTAATTCCTAGGAGAAATCAATTTCAGTTATAGCATGCTGGATTATTAACTGAGAGAAATAAAGAAATTAATAAGTAAAATAAAAAATAGAGTAAAACTATAAAATATAAAACATTTTCTAAAGTCTGGATATTTGACTAAAACAAATAGCCTTATAACTAATTGTAGCACTAAAGTAACTTCAAATATTTCAGCTATGGGTGATCTCAATTCATATTAAAGCAAATATCAGTTCAGTTCAGTTCAGTCACTCAGTCGTGTTCAACTCTGCGACCCCATGAATCACAGCACGCCAGGCCTCCCTGTCCATCACCAACTCCCGGAGTTCACTCAAACTCATGTCCATCAAGTCTGTGATGCCATCCAGCCATCTCATTCTCTGTCGTCCCCGTCTCCTCCCACCCCCAATCCCTCCTAGCATCAGACTCTTTTCCAGTGAGTCAATTCGTCGCATGAGGTGGCCAAAGTATTGGAGTTTCAGCTTTAGCATCAGTTCTTCCAATGAACACCCAGGATTGATCTCCTTTAGAATATAGTCATAGGTAAAAAACTTACTATATAGCAAAAAATAATTCTACAATTAAAGATGGAAAAATATTCAAGTGGAAAATCCAGCAGGCAAAATTATCTAGGAAAAAATACCATTGCTGATTTCACGTTTATCCATTCATTTTTAAAAATGGCATATAATATAGACCATTTTGGGGGAAATAGAAAATATGTCTATATTACATGCCTTTCTAGGATATTAATCATTTTAAAATAAGGTTTTCTTAGCATTTATCCATTTAATGTACCTAATCCTATAACATCATTTGAATATCAAGTTATATTTCATCATTTTAAAAGCGCCTTCAAACTTAGTAATTAGTACCAATAATGTTTAATGTTTGGTTTAATGTTCATTTTTAATGCCACATTTTATAATAAAAATGTAAGTGATATAAATCAACAAATGCACTTGTGAGGTCACAATTATTATAGCTGACATATTTATGAGGAATGTTACAGAGATATGGTGCCACTAATAGAAATACCATATTTTAAAGTTCAAGAACATTAAATGATTCCTATAACCCCCTAAGGGTATATATACTTAAAATGGTCAAGTTAGGTGGAAATGTTAATCTCATGAAGTTATAGACAAAAGATTTGAACATGTGTACCAAAGCTTTTTTATTAGGTACACTCACAAAGTGAATTTTTTACCACAGTGTAATTTTACATGCCAATTACACATGCATACATTTTAATCACAAAGCAATTTTGAAGACTATATTTTAATACAACTTTGAATAGAAAATAAGAGTTATTACTAGGCATAATAAAATCAACCTGCTGTTTCTCAGAAGGGAAGACAGGAGGTTGCCAGTTGCTGCCCCAACTCATTCTCCTTAAGAAATTGCTTGCCTCCCTTTTCATTCTTCTCTTGAAAGCCAGAACTTGGGAAACAGATAAGACCTTAGAGAACGATAGAGCAGCAAGAGAGAAGGAGTCTGGATTACTGAATGATCATGTAGAATACAGCTGCCTACCCACCCCCACTGGACCACTTACCTTGCTTTGACTATTACTTTTAAAAAAGTTTGTCTTCTAACTTATTTGAGATGCTATACATTATGATTTTCTTATTACTGTGGTTTGGTCTCTTCACTAAGTAATACAAACAACACACAAAATTGAAAGTGTCAGGAAGTTTGACAAACTGAATATCAGATAACTGACACCACAAAAAGACATAAAATATATCTGTTTCCTTGTGAGCAGGTAATAGATCATAAATACCTAGACCACATTTATGAAAAACCAGTCATATGTTTCAAGTCGATTAGCAGGCATTTGGTCCTGTCCAAAATGTCCTTGAGACATTTAGTCCCCACCAAAAGGTCTTTGAGATTTAGTCCTGTCTAAAACTGCTTGGCGTAGACCAAATATACTTATGAACATGGGAGATTGCTCCAAATCTCAAGGACCTTTTGGTGTGGAGCAAAGATTTACAGACTGAATATTTCATAGATGCTTTGGAGAGGACCAAAATGTCCTGAAAAGTTCAAATCAAGTCATCAAATTTAAGACTTCTTGGGACTTGCCTGGTGGACAAGTGCTAAGACTCCCACTGTAGGGGACCTGGGTTCTATCCCTAGTTAGGGAACTAGATCCCACATGCCACAACTAAAGAGTTTGCAGCCAAAACTAAAGATCTCACATGCTGCAACTAAAACCATCCCACATGGAATGTCCCATGTGCCACAACTAAGGCCCAGTGCAGTGAAATAAGTAAATTAGTTACCTTAAAAAAAGAAGAAGAAAATATGTCTTAAGACTTCTTCACAATTAAGAAGGCTCAAGTTGAATATATTTAAACTGAGCAAAAACAAAAGTTTTATTCTTATGATGATGGATTTCACTGCTGCAAAATTCAAGGCAGATCTGTCAGTGAGCACCATTAAAAGCTACCTAATAGCAATGTAAGTGACTAAGTGAAATTCATATTTCTTCTTTGAGCTATACTCACAAGAGATAGGGGGAGAAAAGGTCAAACTTTAATAATGAGCATAGTCACAGCAAACTTTTTAGATCTGAATCATTTGCAAGTCCCTAAACTAGTTTTATTTTAATGTGACAGGCAAAAATATGCACTATAAAAGTGTAATAATGTATTCATTAGTCTTTTTTATTAGTTTGAGCATATATTTTGAGGAAGTAGACATATTCCTATTGCCTATAAACTGAGATGCACTCCTTTTTAAAGCCATTCATTTGCAGAAAATTTATTATAATAAAATTAGAAAAGCATGAAAACAATTCAACATGTGCTCCCACAAGGCTAACAAGTTCTAACTAATCCATTTAGTTAAACAATTAGTTTCAGTTTGTAAAATACATAGTGGTTAATCAATTTCTTGCCAATGTGTCATTTTAGACGTGCAAAGATGCATTAATAGTGTCATAAAACATGCATAACTAACATCTCCATGGAATGCTTTATGATCTTCTAATTTGCATAAGTTATAAACAGAATGTGTGAGGAGAATGAATATAACAAATGTTAGCTCTTGAGGACTGAGGTCACTTAAAGTATAGCAAATAAAAAGTGGTTTGTCTCATATCCAAGTTTCAACTTTCCTCACACGGGTTATTAATTATATTGTAAGCCATTAAAAAAATAAAATGAGGATGCTAAGGAATACATACTCATAAAGTAGAAAGCTAAGTAAGTTATGATAATGTGTTTTCTGTTAGTATGTGAATATTTTTGAAGGTTTGCTTGTGTGTACTTGCTCAGTGATGTCTGATTCCGGGTTCCTTGTCCATGGGATTTTCCAGGCAAGAATACTGGAGTGGGTTGCATTTCTTCCTCGAGGGGATCTTCCAAACTCAGGGATCAAGCCTGAGTTTTCTGCACTGCAGGAGGATTCTTTATTGCTTAGCCATCGGGAAGGCCCTTTTGAATGTTTATTATAGAATATTACATAAGACAATGGATATATGTAAGGTGCGTAAAACTGGATATAAATTGCTTAAACAGTGATATCCTTAAGCTAGGGCAGCCCAGAGATGTCATTATCAGAATGTTTCTGCTCAGTTTCACCTTTGGCAGGGGCTATTGTTTTATTCTTGTTACCAAAAAATGAGCACAACAAAACAGCTCCACTCAACAGCTTGACAGACACTAAAATGTGGGTAAGGGAAAAAAGGAAAGCTGTCAATCAAAAACAGGAACTATAAGTGATTTCCAAGTTTTAAGTCTTTAGAAGTAGGCTAGTGAGACCCTTTAGAGATTTTCCTTGGGAATTTTTGTATGAAAACTCAGTATTTATAGTCGACATTGAGCAACTCCAAAACAGATATAAAAATTGCTATGAGTGCCTTAATAAGAGTGTCTGTATGGTCTTCTTTGGGATGTTAGTTGTTCAGGAAAATCTTTTATCTAGACTGGGACCCAGAGCTGGCTGCTTTTATGACTCTGCACACAGTGTTTTGATAAACAAAAAAAATATGGTTCAGATGAAAGGGAAACCAAAAAGCAGAAACCGGTTTCTAAGCAATGGCACAAAAACCACAGAGTTATTATCTTTGGAGGATTGAGGGGAGAAAGAATTTGAAAGTGCCCCCTAAGGCGCTGAAACATAAAAGCAGGCAGAGTTGTATCAGACATTTAACAAGTCATTGCTCAGGTGAAGATTTAATGGTGTCTAGTCAGTTCAGTCGGAGAAGGCAATGGCAAGCCTCTCCAGTACTCTTGCCTAGAAAATCCCATGGACGGAGGAGCCTGGTGGGCTACAGTCCATGGGGTCGCTACTAGTCGGACAAGACTGAGCAACTTCACTTTCACACATTGGAGAGGGAAATGGCAACCCGCTCCAGTGTTCTTGCCTGGAGAATCCCAGGGATGGTGGAGCCTGGTGGGCTGCCATCTATGGAGTCGCACAGAGTCGGACACGACTGAAGCAACTTAGCAGCAGCAGCAGTCAGTTCAGACAGAAAAGGCAGAGAACAGTTCTTACTTCATGGGATAGCAGTGGAGTAGGATATAAGAAAATTAGCAAAACTTGCACTGTGAAAAACTAAGAATTCAAGAGGAATCAAATCATACCAAAATTATGAATATCCTAAATTTCTTAGCTAGCGAACCTTTAAAAATGATCTCTAGAGAGAAAAGAACACCATGAAAGGTTCTATTCACTGAATAAAAGAACCTAGAATCTAGAAAATGCAAACCAGATAAGCAGTATCTTCTGTACAGTGCTTCTCGAAGTGTGGTTCTCAGGAGGACCACCAGCATAAGCTTTGCTGGAAACCCATTAGAAATGAAAATCTCAGCAGAACTCAGAATCTGCCAAGTAAGAAACTGGGAGTGGGCTCCCATATCTTACAGGTAATTCTAATGTACACAAAAGTTTGAGGACCATTGCTCTATGGAATACTGTTTCTGGGTTGGTAACAAATTAAAATGTATAAATTATTTCCTTTCAGTGCTCTGTTTCAAAGCTTTTTGTTCTCATTAAAATGCAATTCTCATCTAATAAAATAAAAAATTATTCAGATTGAAATGAAATGCACATAATATGATTCCTAGTAATTTCTAAGAAACACTGAAAGTCTTTAATGAGCCTCGGAACCCTCATTATGAGATTATTGACACTGTGGCCTCATGGTGATGACTCAGAGAGAGACTGCCCAGTTTAAGACTTAATTCACAAACACCATGGACCTTAATCTACTAAAGCTGATCTAGCACTGATCCTGCTGAAAAACCAGCCTGCCAATCACAGGGACCAAAACTGAGTCCCCGTTATGATGGAACCATACTTCAAAAGACCAACCAGTCACTTGGTAGCCAGTTGGCAGGTGATATTCCAGCAGGGTGGCATACTTTGTAAGGATCTGCTGCTGTTCTTCAGAATGGAGGATGTGCAGTTGATCAGAGACCTCTGTATGGCATTGTCTCCCAACTAGGAAAAATTCATGAGTCTACTAACCCATGGGTAAATGTAGTAGTCACACTTAGCGTCTACACACAGATTCCCTGGGGGAATTTGTGCTTCCCATTCATGCAGTGCTTGGATCCTATTCCTGAATAGGACAGAGAGACACAGCAAAAATCCCATTTATTAAAAACTATAGCTGTTACCTGGGTGCTTTAAGCTCCTTATGTTCAGGGAACGGTAGGCAAGAATGGAGTTGCTATCTTGCCAGGGCTAAGGGATCCTGACAGTTGAGGGAAGAATGTACCTGATATAGGCAGGAAGGGAAAAAGAAAGAACCAGGTGACTTGCTTGGTGCTGCTTTGAACACCCTTGTCTAGTTGTGACTGTAAATATCAGGTATAATAACCATAATCTTAGGAAGATATGGTGATCGGGGTTGAGATTCCTTATGAGATTCCTTATTCCTATCTCTCCATAGGTGAGATCATGAGGTGTTAACAAAATTTAAAGAAGACATAAAACATTAAGGAAATGTAAAAAGACATGAGAAATAAGACAAAAGAAAAGGAAATAACCAAGAAGACACAAATAAAATTAGAAAGAAATCTAGGACAATATTTCATACATAATGAAAGCCTCTAACAAATCGATAAATTCCTAAGTGATTCAAGAAGAAACAGAAAATAAGAATCTATCAAAAACAGTTACAAAAATAGAAATACTAAACAATGAAAAACTGAAAAGATTTAATTCAACACATATGTTCTATGAAACATTCACAGAAATGTCAGTATTTAATTTATGTGTATCTTATTCTGAGATATAGAAAAAGAGAGAAACTATCATTCATTTAATGAAGCATTCAAATTAAAGATGGTAAGACAAAATTTCAGCCAGTTTCACTTATGGCAAAGATGTTGTCTGTTAATAAAATATGAGCAAATTAAATTCAGCAATGTATTTTTAATTGGGATTTTAAGTGTTTGTTAATAGCTGGAATGGGAGGATATTTTACTATAGTAAAACATTAACATAATGTATAATGTTAATCAATTAAAAGAGAAATATAAACATAAAAATAAATCAGATGTGATAATATAGAACATTATAAAATCAAATACACACATGCATCATTTTAAACTCAGAAAACAGGAATATGAGGACATTTTTTAATTTGAAAATAAGGATATATTGAACACATATGTCAAAAAATTCTGTGAAACTTAATAAACAAAACAAGAATGATAATCATCATCATTACTCTTTATAATTTTATGAAAATTTAAGGCAGTGTAAATAAGAGAAATAGATAAAACAAAAAGATTTGGAACAAAGATATAAAAATATATATAATTGTTATATTTGTCTACACAGAAATTAAAGAGACTCTATAAACCATTAACAGTAAATAAATTTAGAAAGTTTACCTGTATAGATCAATGTAGAAAGTCAGTAACATTTCTATACTCTGCCAAAAACATTTTGACAATGCAATTAAAACTGTGATATCAATAAGTGTAAAAACAAAAGACATAAACATTCTGAATTTGGTCTGGCAATAACAAAAACCCTTTAGGAAAAGTATAATAGTTATTTTCTTGGTCGGTTTGGTGATTATAAATACCATTGACTGAGTGACTTATAAAAAACAGAAATTTACTTCTCAAAATTCTGGAGGCTAAAGTCTGAGATCAGGGAGCCAACGTGATTGAAGGAGGGCCCTCTTCCACGTTGCAGACCTGTCTTTGTATTCTTAAAGGGCAGAGGGGTCTGGGGAGTTGGATGGGATGTCTCATACAAGAGCACTAATCCAATTCATGAGAGCGCCACCCTCAGGTCTAATCACCCCAAAGGCCTCACTGCCTGAGTCCCTTGGACTGCAAGGAGATCCAACCAGTCCATTCTAAAGAAGATCGATCCTGGGTGTTCATTGGAAGGACTGATGCTAAAGCTGAAACTCCAATCTTTGGCCACCTCATGCGACGAATTGACTCACTGGAAAAGACTCTGATGCTGGGAAGGATTGGGGGCGGGAGGAGACGGGGACGACAGAGAATGAGATGGCTGGATGGCATCACCGACTAGATGGACATGAGTTTGAGTGAACTCCGGGAGTTGGTGATGGACAGGGAGGCCTGGCGTGCTGTGATTCATGGGGTCGCAAAGAGCCAGTCACGACTGAGCGACTGAGCTGAACTGAACTTGGTACATTAGGATTTAACCCATTTGGTGAGGACAAAAACATTAAGAACATCAGTTCAGTTATTTAGTCACTCAGTCATGTCTGACTCTTTGCGACCCCATGAATCGCAGCACGCCAGGCCTGCCTGTCCATCACCAAATTTCGGAGTTCACCCAAATTCATATCCATTGAGTCGGTGATGCCATCCAGCCATCTCATCTGCTCTGTCGTCCCATTCTACTCCCGCCCTCAATCCTTCCCAGCATCAGGGTTTTTCCAGTGAGTCAGCTTTTCGCATCAGGTGGCCAAAGTATTGAAGTTTCAGCTTCAACATCAGTCCTTCCAATGAACACCCAGGACTGATCTCCTTTAGGATGGACTGGATGGATCTCCTTGCAGTCCAAGGGACTCTCAAGAGTCTTCTCCAACACCACAGTTCAAAAGCATCAATTCTTCAGCACTCAGCTTTCTTCACAGTCCAACTCTCACATCCATACATGACCACGGGAAAAACCATAGCCTTGACTAGATGGACCTTTGTTGACAAAGTAATGTCTCTGCTTTTTAATATGCTGTCTAGGTTGGTCATAACTTTCCTTCCAAGGAGTAAGTGTCTTAATTTCACCATATGCAGTGATTTTGGAGCCCAAGAAAATAAAGTCAGCCACTGTTTCCACTGTTTCACCATCTATTTCCCATGAAGTGATGGAACCAGATGCCATGATCTTTGTTTTCTGAATGTTGAGCTTTAAGCCAACTTTTTCACTCTCCTCTTTCACTTTCATCAAGAGGCTTTTGAGTTCCTCTTCACTTTCTGCCATAAGGGTGGTGTCATCTGCATATCTGAGGTTATTGATATTTCTCCCAGCAATATTGATTCCAGCTTGTGCTTCCTCCGGCCCAGCATTTCTCATGATGTACTCTGAATATAAGTTAAATAAGCAGGATGACAATATACGGCCTTGACGTACTCCTTTTCCTATTTGGAACCAGTCTGTTGTTCCATGTCCAGTTCTGACTGTTGCTTCCTAACCTGCATACAGGTTTCTCAAGAGGCAGGTCAGGTGGTCTGGTATTCCCATCTCTTTCAGAATTTTCCGCAGTTTATTGTGATTCACAGTCAAAGACTTTGGCATAGTCAATGAAGCAGAAATAGCTGTTTTTTTGGAATTCTCTTGCTTTTTCAATGTTTGAGTGGATGCTGACAATTTGATCTCTGGTTCCTCTGCCTTTCCTAAAACTAGCTTGAACATCTGTATGTTTACTGTTCACGTATTGCTGAAGCCTGGCTTGGAGGATTTTGAGCATTACTTTACTAGCGTGTGAGATTAAGATCATAGTAGCTGTCAAAAAACATAAAATACCATTTGATATCACTTACACATAGAATTGAAACATAAAAGATATGAATGAACCTATTTACAAAACATAAATAGACTCACATACATAAAAAACAAAACTGTGGCTATCAAAGAGGAATGCTGTGGGGAGGGATAAATTAAAAGTTTGGGGTTAACAGATGCACACTATTGTATATAACGTAGAAAACAACAAGGACCTACTGTATAGCCTAGGGAACTACCTTAAATATCACAATAACCTTTAATGGAAAAAAATCTGAAAAAGAATATATATATATATATATATGAATCATTTGCTATACATCTAAAACTCACACTATACATCATTGTAAATCAACTATACTTCAACAAAAAAATAAAACAAAAAACAACAAAACATAAAAGAAGACCCACATGGAGAACAATTTCTTTTAATGAAAGGAAGTTAGGATTCTGAAGATGATAGTTCTTGGTCACATGAACTACAAATGCAGGACAGTATTTAAAATTCCTAAATTTTTTTTTAATAAAACTTAGCCAACTGGTCCTAAAATATAGAGGTATGAGCAGATGTGAAAATAATAACCAAGGAAAACTTAAGATTAATAAAGAAGGATTTCCTTACCAGTTGATAAGATTTACTAAGGTTATTAATTATATATTATGATGCTAGTAAGCATAAAACAGTCAAGAGTTAAAAATTATGGAAACTTTGTTTATGATCATTTGACAACAATACCAAACAAGACATTGGCACTATTAAATTGTGTTATGGCAAATATTTTTAAAGATAAAGTTATCCATGGACAGAGGAGCCAAGCAGGGAACTGTCCATAGGATCGCAGAATTGAATATGACTGAGCAAGCACGCATGTTTGCATACTTATATCTAATGCCATATCCTTTAATATCAATTTCAAATCTTTTTAAGACACAGAAAGACAAAATGGGAGAGAGGAAGCTGAAGTTTTTAGAAGATAATATAGATGAATGTTCTTATAATATTAGGAAAAATTATTGCTAAATTTGACCACATTAAAATTTGAAATGCTTGATTATTTTAAGATGTCGTAAGTTCATTTAAAAGTTAAACCACAATTTAAAAATATTGCAATGGACACATGTGTAAGCATTACCAGTCACAATATATAATAAACCTCAGCAAATTAATAAGAAAAGACAAATGACCTAAAAAATATATCTGGAAAAAGTCTATGAATAGGCAATTCGAACCATAGAAGCCAGTCTGGGCAATTAACAGAGAAAATATCCTAATTCTCAATAGTAATCAGCAAAAAGCAAATCAACAGAACTGTGGTAGGTACGGCTGAGCTGGTGAAGAATACACCTGCAATGCGTGAGACCTGGGTTCGATCCCTGGTTTGGGAAGATCCCCTGCAGAATGGAAAGGCTACTCACTGCAGTGTTCTGGCCTGGAGAATTCCATAAACTGAATAGTCCATGGGGTCGCAAGAGTCAAACACAACTGAGCGACTTTCACTTCACTTCAAAGATGAGAAGGCACCAATCTCTAGAATCTCTTTGCATTGCATGGCAAAAAGGACTTAGCAGATGTGATTAAGGGTATGGGCCTCACGATAGTGACAGCAGTTTGGATTATCTAGGTAAGTTCAACCCAATCAAATGAGTCCTCAAAGTAGAGAATCTCTCTAGCTGGAACAAGAGCAGTAAGGTCTACAGAGAAGTCTGAGAAATTCTAAGTGAGCCGGGATGGCCCCACCATTGCTGGGGGGGAACCACATGGGGCAACTTAGAGGAAAGGCAGGCAACCTCTCAGAGAAAAGCCTGGTCCCTGCCTCACA